>NW_027497686.1:0-55302 GCF_021521415.1 Bidens hawaiensis | reverse complement strand
GAAAAGTTCTCGGTGATTCTTTTAAAATTAATTTAAATTTATTAATTTCTTTAATTTATTTCTATTCATTGATATATTTTATTTAAAGTTAAAATTAAATAAAATTTAATTCGTTAATTATGGATAACAAATTGGAATGTTTTTAACGAACTACATTCTAGTTCGTCCATCCAATTCGCTTCCGCACTCTGTAAAGAAACATTTCAGTTCGTTATACATTTTTAACGAATCAAGACACGAATTGATTCTAATTCGTTATGCCACGTATTATGTTCTCTTTAACGAATTGGCTGATTCGTTATTTAAATTTTTAACGAATCTGTTTAATTCGTACATTGGGAAGTGTGTATGGACTGTGTATATAGGACGGCGTGAAACAAATAGTCCTACATTATTCACTCATCTTCCTTACAACCAAAGTCACCCTGTTCAAATTTTATCTGATTTTTCGACCTTTGAAATTCGAACTTCTGAATATACCAGTTTGTTCGTAAGGTATCGATGGTTATTTCTTTGTGATTTTCGTCAAAAATGTCACAGATTTGATAGGGTAATTATATGATTTTGATATCAGGGTTTTACGATTTTTGAAACCCTGTATAATCGATTAATACTATGTTAATACACTTAATTTTGATCTCATTTTGATCGGAATAGAGTTCTGATACCCTTGGTGATCCTTAATCAGAATTTGATTTTTTGAATGCCGGGTTTATTATTTGATTATTGTTTCGGGTTTTTATACACTATACACACCATGAATATCCTAACTTATTTGTTGGCTTAGAACCTTGTAAATGGTATTCTTGTCTTAGCAATGAGTTTCCGAGACTCATAGAGTCATTTGTTCGGTTGCTCATCGTAAATTATGGAGTAGTTGATCTTCGATTTGCTCCTTTCACCGCCTGTGTTCTTGTTAATTTTGACTTTACGAGTCAAAGATTAAGTCACCATCCGTTAACTTTAGCGAATTGGAACTCCTCCGTGTCCAATTCGTTACGGATTTGCATGAACTAGATTAGCGAATGAATTATTTAACGAATCAGAATTTAATTCGTTCATTTTTAACGAACTAGAGGGTAGTTCGCTCTTTTTAATAGTAATTCGCTAAGTTCTTTTTCGTTAAAATATTTACATGATAGCGAATCAGTCGATTAGTTATAATTCTGTAACGAATCAGACTGTTTTGATAACGAATGACATTTCAAAATTAATTAGTTAATTAATGTAACTTAATATTATAAATTAATACAATATGCCAAGGGTCTAACCGCATCGATACATTAATTATACACACGGGATTAAACCATAATTATATATAGTTTATATCTAAATACTTAAAGTATATAACACTTGTGTGATTTCTAGACTTCCACAATACTAATATACAATATTATTTATTCAGGATTATGGCTGATAACATGGAACAAGATCCTCCTATTGATGCATCACCACAAGTTCAGGATGCACAACAAGTTCAAGATGCTGGTCAACCAGCTGAGGAAGCTCCTTTACTTCCTTATGATCCTCGACACAATATGTGTGCTTTTGTTGATACAGACTTTCCTGATGAGGATGTCTTTGGTGGTATGCTGGAATTTCTACGCCGATCTCGTATCCATTACGCGGTTACTGCTAATCCGGATATTAGATTCAACATAGTTCATCAATTCTGGAACACTGCTCAGTATGTAGAAGTTGAGGACCAAATAGCTACTGTGGTAAATGACAAACCAGTTGTCGTCTCAGTTGAAACAGTTCGAAGAGTGTTACAATTTGATGATACAATTGATGATCCGAGTGAATATGGTAAAGAACTGATCAAGGGCTTGTTCAGATGTTTGTTTTATGCTAGCAGTCTTACTGCGTCTATGTATAACAAGGCATACTTGTGTCCCCAATACAAGTATTTACTTCATGTTCTTATTCATTGCCTTGGTGGACGTAAGGCTGGGTTTGACGAATGCCGTATTGCACTTCAATCAACATTTGTTGCACTTATCCTGAACAAGCGTTACAATTTTTCCGAATTGATCTTTGATCATATGAAAGAAAATTGTATTCCTGGAAAAAGACGTGTGAAGTTTTTGATGTATCCACGTTTTGTTAAACTATTTGTCAATGATACTATTAGGGATTTGGTGCTTGATCCTAATGACGAGAATGATAAGTTTAAATTGGAGAATATGACAGCAGACACCATGAGACGAATGAAACTGTACCGTCAAGCTCGCCCTCCCAGATTCAAGAGATTGATTGGGTATCCTGCTAATCCTGATTATGTATGTCCTCTCGAGGATCGCTGGATTCATGATGACTCGGATTCCGAGCGTGAGGGAGGAGAAGGTGGGAACAACGATGGTAATGATGGGGGTGACGGAGGTGATGGTGGTAATGGTGGTGATGGTGGTAATGGTGATGCAGCTCTTAGAGAGCAACATGCTGCAGTTGAAGTTGCGTTGGCTGCTACTGTTGCAGCTCAACGTGAACGTAAACGAAAGGGTAAAGCACCAGCTTCTGAAAGTTCAGTAAAGAGACGTGTATCAGCTGGAGCTAGAGTTTCTTTTGGTGTTCAACCGTCTCGTCCTGCAACTCCTCAACGCCCGGCAGTTCCACTTACTACTAGCACTCCGGAGATGACTTTGATGACGACAATGGTTCCTCATGACAGGCTTGGTATGATTCCACAATCGGCCTTAGCTGAAATACCACTCCCTTCTACAACACTTTCTACTACTTCTCCAACACTGTCCATGGGGCCTCCTCCACCTAGTGATGTCTCATTTATGAGAATTACAAGGCCTCAGGGACCAATCCAACCAGTTCATCCATCGTTATATGCTATGCCACCGAATCGTCAGACAGACATGCTTTTGAATCTTCTCCATTTATATGAAAATCAAATGTCTGCAGACCGTGTAAATCAAGAACGTCTTATGGAGAACCAGAAGAAGCTGCTCAGCTATGTTTCTTTTTGTCAAAAAGAAACAAAAGCCCTTTGTGAGATTGTTGAGTCTAAGGGGGTGAAACTTAAAGAACAAGAGGAGCTTATTCTGCAGCTAACATGTAAAGATGATGCGTTGAAAAAGCTCAAGAATGACGATGAGGATCCAGATGAATCTGATGGTGGTGGTGAGACTAAACAAACTCAAGACCCAGCTTCTGGTTCGGGTACGAGTTCTGTTGACGATTCAGGCAAACAAATCATTGTTTATCATGACCATTCGGCTGCCAAACCGATTGAGATGATCAAGGCCGATACAATTATTTTTATGGGTGAGAAGGGGATGATAAGGATTATGGTGAATAGAGAGGATATCGAAGAAGGGCAGTTTGTTGATAAGTCGCTGACACGAGAGCAGATTGCGATCTCTCTTGATTTGAATAGACGAGATGACCGTGTTAGAGGCTGAGCCCGATGTTGAGGTGATTAATGATGATGAGATCTTAATGATCCTACTGTTAAGATAAGTACGGATTTTATTTATGAAGATGAGGAGGTCGAGGTGGAAGATGTGACTGTTGAGGAGTATTCTGACTTGTTTCAACACACTAATGTTGATCAGGGTGCTCCAGTATTTAATGAAGAAATGGTGAAAGAAGCAGAAGACCATATTGAGAAAACGTCCAAGGGAAAGAATGTCGTTGAGACAAGTGTTGATCCTAGGGCTGATCCATCCTTGGCTGAGATTCATAGCTGGTTTGCTTATCAAGACAACAGGGTTGGTAAGATTATCAATACTCACAGGTATGTTGATAAAGAATCGCTAGAAGCCATAGCACGCGTCAAGAGTTCAAGGTGATATAGTTTCTTGGATTTATGATTATGATTTAAGGGTATGTATTGTTAAATGGGAGAAGGGCGTCTAGTACTATGAAAGGATGTCTGACCTTCTCTCATTACCAAGATGGGACATACGTACTTTGGCGTATCGTCCATATATTAATCGAGGTGGGGATAAACATGCAAGTTGGTTTCATCAACATCTGCTGTTTGAGGTGGACCACGGTTTCAAATTCTTTAAACCACAGATTCCCATCCGGAAGCGTCTCAATGAGATTGACCCAAGGACAGGTTGGAAGAAGTTGGTTCTTAAGGTTAAACCACCGAAAACAATGAAATGTGTGCCAGTGAAAATGATGAATCAACACATATGGTTATCTTTCAACCGCTGGTACTATGGCAATCATACTGGCGAGGCCGTTATTGTTCTTAGTACAGGTTTGAAGGCCGAAATGATCAAGATCAGCGACCCGATGTGGTTGTTTAATTTAATTGAGACTGACAATGACGTGCTGCACAAGAATAAGATTTTGATTGAGCGCAATGAAGACTATGATCTGGCTATGCAATTCCAACGTGTTGTGCGTGTTTGTTATGAAAACGGAATTCATAGTTACAGAGACTGGCAGTCCAAGCGTTTCAAGTAAAGTAAAGACAAAGAGCTCAAGACGAGGGGGTATCTGTTAGTACACGGTTTTGCGTCTCGAGTCTTTGTATTTATCGTTAATGTAATTGTCGTTTTATTTATGTAATAAATTATTAAAGTATTTAAGTTATTTCGTTAAAAGTAATGTCTAGTTCGCTAAGGTTGTTTAGCGAACTAAGACTTAAGTTATTATCCCACCTGATTCGTTAAGGATATTTAACGAATCAGGGGGTGATTCGTTAAGCTATTGTCTATTTAATGTATGTAACGAATTGGAGGTTAGTTCGTTATAGGATGTTAACGAACTAACTCCATTGTCTATTTATAATGAACACTGTTCACTCATTAATGTAAGTTTTTGGAGAGTCAATTAACGAACCTCTGTCCGAATCTCTCTCGATCTTCATCTTAATATTATACATACATACACATATTACTACTGATAATCTATATATATAATCAAACGTAACTATGAGCTAGATCCGTATTTAGGATTAATCATATTCATACAGATCTGAGATCTGTTTATAGTTTAAGGATTGATCCAGGTTCAAACAAGAAACGCAATCGACATGAAATCCAGATATATATGAAGGGTACATTTGGTTTTTCTTATCTACTGTTACAAGTTTTTGGATAACCAACTCTTTATAAGACCATTTTTTTATATTAATGTTTGGCATGTTTGTAGCAGTCTTAATTGCCAATCAACTAGCTTTTTGGGTTATGAATGTTCTTGTTAATGGTTCGGACACATTATCCGTCATATATATGATCATGGACTTTAGGAGTTATGCATGATCGGTATACAATATGGTAATGTGATACTTAATTTGTTACATTCTTTAATAAAATTACTAATCTTTATCATCTAAAATTTTAGGTGAGTCATTCGGTGACAAGTTTATGAGTGAAATGTAAAGATTCTCAAGAATGAAGATTGGGTAGAAATGAAATTTCACAGTTATTTTCACTTTTTGTTGGTTTCAATTTTGATTACACAGTGTATTACATACTGTGCTTTGGACTTTATACCGTAGTTTGTATACAGTGTATTACAAACTTGTCACCAACTTTTACTTTGACCATTAGTCAAAATTGGTTCTTTTGTTATTTTTTTTAATACTCCCAGGTAACACCAACATATAAAACTGAAACCTATCTCCATCAAAATTTTTTCCTTCTTATCGTTGTCATCGTCAACTTTTCTGGTCTAATTGAGGCAGTATCAGCTTTGGTTGTATTTATTCTTACTATTTGCGCGTCCATTCTAATATAAATATCATGTTTCAACACTACTAATAACTCCCCAAATTGCACTTATTACACCAATTTGTTCAGCCTTATATGTTGCAACAAATTACACTCGTAACATAGATTGATCATATCAATGCTACGAATAAAAAAGCTGATAAGTTATATGATATATCACGTAATGGTTGATAAGTTAACAGAATATATCTACCGCCTCGTAACTTGTTGTCCCCGCCGCATCGCGCGGGTTACATACTAGTATACACACACACACACACACACACACACACACACACACTTATTGGACGATAATTTAGGCATCACAAATGCTCTATCAAAACATCTTCAAGAAAAAAATCAAGACTGTTTAGAAGCGTCTAAGCTGATAAGCGGAACACACCGAGCATTGAATAATTGTAATATCCAGTTTCCGGTTTCGGTTAATAAAATAATAATATTAAATTATTATGAGTTGGGCTTGTGTTAGGTTAAATAAATATATGTAATGGACTTGGGTTATTAAGGAAGGAAGAAAGACCATGGACTTAAGCCCATGACCCATGGTATAAATACCATAATTACTCATTAATCCATCCATTTCCACTCATTCCATACACCACTCAAAACACACACTTAAGCTCTCTCTCATATTTCTCTCTTTCCCTAACCGAAACCCTGAATAAAAACCGTTTCCGACCCGAGGTAATGATAGTATGATATTACATGGATCCTAAACCGCTAGATCTAGTCGTGAAACGATGAACCGACACCCTCAACCGTTAATGTCATGAGATCTGGATGGAATCGGGTATAAACCAATCAAAAGACAACCTTAGGGGTCACCCTAGCTCGGATCTGGATCAAATGAGATGAAAAACGGTTTGAAAATACGTTTTTCCGGCCACCGCCCGGTTTTCAAGCGCGGTAGTGACGGAAAGGCGGCGCGAGCATTTAAGGATGTCAGAGAATGTTTCTGAGCTAACCCTAGGCGCGTGTAACGAATTCGTTATGGAAAACTAACGAATGAGCCCTCATTCATAGGCTCATTCGCTATGCCATTCATTATGAGAGAACACATTCGTTAAGAAATAACGAAGGATTCCATTCGTTAACAGACTGGATAGCGAACTGGATGACGAACTAAAGTTTGAAAGAATGACAGAAAGGTCCCTGGACTTAGAATAATATAGATTAATTACAAGGAAACCCCTGAAATTCATTAATTGATGAAAGATACTTTGAAGGGTTAATGATTTAGTAATAAAATATTAGTAAAGAATTGTAATGGAAATTTTGTTAAGATAAGTTAATGAAATAAATTTTTTCCAAGCTGACCTGACAGCTTAACCCCTTG
This sequence comes from Bidens hawaiensis, assembly GCF_021521415.1. NCBI lineage: Eukaryota > Viridiplantae > Streptophyta > Magnoliopsida > Asterales > Asteraceae > Bidens > Bidens hawaiensis. Next base: position 48,264 of record NW_027497686.1, on the reverse strand, counting down.
GACCCCGCTAGGGGCTGCCCTCGGACCCCCTCTCGTTCAGGGTTATAATAAAAATAGAAACGTGATATTATAGTGATAGTTAATTGACATGTGTAGTTGTGATACAGTTAGTCGCGCACATCTAAAGAAAGGAATAACCATTAACGGTGAACGTAACAGAACTCAGGTGATTTTCTAGCCTCCTTTTCCTTGTTATGTTTCCGGGGCCGTGTGCATACTAAATGTGAACGTTAATACACTTACCTTATATGGTAAGTGTATGCTATAATGATTGATGTGATAGTGAGTATGAATGTTATGAAGTAATGCTTGTCGGTGCGTGACCGATCTTGAAATATTGCGCGCATCGCCAAAGGAGGTGAGTTATGACCAATGTATGGATGACAAGTGAATGATTATGAGTTTTTATGAATTATATAGTTAAATGTATGTGTTAAGATGTGTATGAATGGTTGAAAGGAAAGAAGGACCAGACCCTACTAATATCTGAGATAGAAAGGACCAGACCCTAATAATATCTGAGATTGAGAGGGAAGGGACCATACTCTAATAATATCTGAGATAGAGAAGAAAGGGACTAGACTCTAGTGATTTCTGAGATAGAGAAGAAAGGGACTAGACCCTAATAAAATCTGAGATAGAGAAGAAAGGGACCAGACCCTACTAATATCTGAGATGGTAAAGATAGTTATCTATGTATTATGAAAGTATGAGAGTGTGATGATATGAAAGAATGTATGAAAGTATGAAAAATGGAAGGTAAATATATCATAAGATAGGGAGTGAAATTAGGGATTAATGTAGTTACAACTTCACTTCTCGCACTTCTCGCTGTAAAAAAACTTTTGAAATGATCCAATACCTATATATATATATATATATATATGTATATATATATATATATGTACGAACGAAAGAAAGAAAGGTAACTGGCTAAGTATGTAATATGTATCTTCGGATATGTATGTATGTAAGTATGTGAATGTATTGTATGTTGCATGATTAACTAGAACTCACTCAGCGTAGCTGACTTTTAGTATGCACGCAGGTGAATAGACTGAGACAGCTGGCTTGAGGGGGAGACGTGGCATGATCTGAAGATGGTGTCATCTGAAGACTTATCATGAAGTTTTGATAATATATTTTATGTTATGTTTTATAAGACAAGTTTTGAATGTTGTAATGAATGGTTGACCTTTATTATATTATTCCGCGAAAGTTTAAATTAACTCTGATATTTAGAACTGTGTTTATGAGTAAATCTAACGCGCATGTAGGGCACCAGGATCGGGGCCTTACAAGTTGGTATCAGAGCATAAGATCGAGAGAATTAAGCATCCTACATGCTTAGACTCGAACAAAGAATGGGACGTAAGTAAGAAAAGAAAGAAGATGCCAGTTCAAGATAGCCATGTGTCGCTCAAGCAAGCTAAGTAATGGTATAGCACATGATGAAATTCATGTGTAATGTAAGAAAGTGTAAGAAGTAGCTTAATTGCTAGAGATAGGAGTAATTGATTATGTGAAATATTTGATTGTCTAACTGTTAGAAGTAGAACGAGCACAAGTGGACTCACAAAGGGAAGTGTATAGGACACAGAGTGTAACGTGATCATCTAATCACAGCTGGCCACTGTTATTACCTGTTAGCCTTACTATCATTGTACTAAATGGTTCCTTGAGTGATGACGTTTGTGTTTCCTTATAGAATAAGAATGGCTGGAGCAAGGAAGGCTGTTGGTCAAGGAGGTCGCACTGGATGTCGTGGTAGGCCACGTATGGTCCGAAAACCTTTTGTGGAATTAGTTGCTAACACTAGAGAAGAAGGAAGTGCAGCTGGACGGAATCCGAGCAACAATGAAGGGTATAAACTTGACCCTGCTGTTCAAGCAGCTATTACTCAAGCTGTAGCGGCTGCGGTGAAGAACCTGCAACCCGAGAAATCTACGGGAAGCCATGTGAAGACCGCTGAGAGGGCAACGGCTGAAGGTAGGAAAGTTGATGATGGAGAAGATGACTCGAGTGAAGTTCGATATGTGAGAGTTGATGAAAGAGGGAGAGGCCGAGGCGGGTGTAACTACAAGTCATTCAAAGGTTGTGACCCGTCGAAGCTGACCTGGTTAGGAGACGCAATTGCTACTCTCTAATGGATAACCGCCATGGACAAGGTTATCTGAATTAGCGAGTGTCGTCCTGACCAAGTAGTGGGTTATGCCACTCTGTCGTTCGGAGATGAAGCTATGTACTGGTGGGAGTTGGTGGAACAGAGGAAGACTTGAAAAGAAGTTAAGGCCATGAGATGGGATGACCTGAAGGAGTTAGTGATGAGAAGGTTATGTGCTGATGCTGAGGTTGAAAGGGCTGAGATGAAGTTTCTAAACTTGAAGGAAGGTAAGATGACACACCGCGAGTACACTACCGAATTCAACCGCATGTCTAGGTTGGTTCCTGACATGGTTAAAACTGAAGCTAAGAGGATCAAGTGTTACATAAGAGGACCGTCTCATAACGTCCGCACCTTGGTCAAGACAAGTAAACCTGCTACTTTCGACTCTGCTGTTGAATTCGCAGAGATGCTTTACGAGGATCTGGTTGTGGATGAGGTGGTGGTGGAAGAGAAGAAAGAGAAGAAATGGGTTGTTCCTGCTAAACGACCCGATACTAAGTTATGGAACCATAGAGATAAGAAGCAAAGGGTGTGGGAGAAGAGGTCATTTAAGACGTGTAGGAAGATGCATGATAGTGAGTGCAAATGGGGTAAGGGTACTGATGTTTGTTACAAGAGTGGCAAAGCTCACAGTGGAGAATTAAGACAAGGATCAAATGCCTGTTATAAGTGTGGAAACGTGGGGCGTTATGCTCCAGACTGCACTGCAAAGCCCGCATGTTACAAATGTGGTACGACGGGTCATATGGCTAGGGAGTGCACTGACGAAGCTCAAGGAAGTGGAAGGAAGGATGCTGAGCAAGCTAGGAAAACGACTAGAGCCTACATGCTAACTCGGGAACAGGCTAAGCAGATCCCTGATGTTGTCACCTGTACGTTTCTAGTGAACGGTATTTCTGCTTCAGTATTGTTTGACTTTGGTGCAAATAGAAGTTTTGTAACTACGACATTTAGTAACTTAGCAAAGATGAAATTTTGCCATGTGCCTGAAACTTTTAAAGTAGAAACCGCGAGTGAGACCTCAGTTAGAATATTGAGAATGGTTAAGGATTGTAAAATAGAGTTAGAGGGGCGTGAGTTCCCTGTTACCCTATATGTTATGACTTTAGGATGGTTCAATGTGATTTTGGGAATGGATTGGCTATCTGAGTTTGAGGCTCAGTTAGTGTGTAAGAGTAGATTAATAAGGTTAATTGGTCCTTGGATGGTGGTACAGTGACGGTTTTTGGTGATAAAGAAAGTTCAGGGCTTAATGTCATTTCGATGATAAAATCCGAAGTATTATTAAGACGAGGGTGCGGTGCCTACCTAGCGTATGTTGTCAAAGCTACGGCCTAGGCGAAGGAAATGAAAGATGTTCCTGTTGTGTGCGACTATCCAGAAGTGTTCCCTGAGGACCTTCTGAGGTTGGCACCGCAACGAGAGATAAAATTTCAGATAGAAATAATACCTGGAGCGCAACCCGTCGCGAAGGCACCTTACCGCCTGGAACCGTCCGAGATGAAAGAACTGATGTCCCAACTGCCAGAACTTCTCGACAAGGGTTTTATTAGGCCAAGTGTTTCCCCGTGGGGTGCACCAGTGCTGTTTGTTAAGAAGAAGGATGAAAGTATGAGAATGTGTATAGATTATAGAGAGTTGAACAAGCATACGGTGAAGAAAAGATATCTGTTGCCACTGAGTGATGATTTGTTTGATCAACTACAAGGTTCGAGCTAGTTCTCGCGGATAGACCTTAGATCAGGCAATCATTAGCTGAAGGTGAAGGAGGCAGGCATCCCTATGACAACGTTTCGTACACGGTATAGACACTACGAGTTCCTCGTAATGTCGTTCGTTCTAATGAATGCTCCTGCAACATTTATGCACATGATGAATAGGGTATGTCGGCCGATGTTAGACAAGTCAGTCATCGTTTTTATCGATGATATATTGATTTATTCAAAGAGCGAGTCTGATCATGCTAAGCATCTAAGAGAAGTATTGGAGGTTTTGAAGGAAGAGAAACTGTATGCTAAGTTTTCAAAATGCGCATTCTGGTTGCGTGAAGTGCAGTTTCTTGGTCACGTGATCAATTCTGAAGGGATTACCATGGACCCGGCGGAGATTGAGGCGTTTGCAAACTGGAAGACTTCGCAAAACCAGACTGATATACGAAGTTTCTTAGGGTTGGCTGGCTATTACAGGAGATTCATCGAAGGCTTTTCTAAGATAGCAGCACCGTTCACCAAAATGACCCGAAAGACCGTAGTATTCAGTTGGGGTAAGTTTCAGGAAGAAGCTTTTGAGGAATTGAAGAAATGACTCACACAAGCTCCAATCCTTGCTCTGCCTGATGGTGACGGGGATTTGGTTGTTTATACTGATGCCTCGCATCGTGGGTTAGGTTGCGTGTTGATGTAACGAGGAAAAGTGATAGCTTATGCGTCTAGACAGTTAAAGGTACATGAGAGTACTTACTCGACGCATGACTTAGATCTAGCAGCAGTAGTGCATGCTCTCAAGATATGGAGACATTACCTACATGGTACTAAGTGTACCATTTACACCAGTCATAAGAGTTTGAAATACTTCTTCGAGCAAAAAGAGCTGAACATGAGATAAATAAGATGGTTAGAGTTGATTAAGGACTACGACTGTGATATCAAATATCACCCTGGTAAGGCTAATGTGGTCGCCGACGCACTAAGAAGTAAAAATGAAGAAGTCATTGAAAAAGTGAAGTCGTATAAGTTGATTGTTAACTCAGATCTCTTTGAAAAAATCATCAAGGTACAGTCTGACGTGCTTGCAGATGAAGGACTAATGAAGAAAGAAAGAAATATTGGACAGCAAGATGAGCTGATGAAAAACACTCATGGTGTTAAGATTAGGTTTGATCGTATGTGGATTCCACGCCATGGAAATCTCAGAGGTCGAATCTTAGATGAAGCTCACAAGTCGAGATACTCAATTCATTCGGGATCCACCAAGATGTACCAAGATCTAAAAAGAGACTACTGGTGGCTGGGTATGAAGAATGATGTAGTAGATTATGTTAGTAAGTGCTTAACTTGTTTACAAGTCAAAGCTGAACACCCGAAGGCTTATGAGAAGATGCAACCCTTGGAGATACCTGAATGGAAATGGGAACACATCACCATGGATTTCATAACCAAGCTATGGCGTACAGCTAAACATCATGATACCATTTGGGTGATTGTGGACCGATTGACGAAAAGTGCTCACTTTCTTCCATTACAAGAAGCTATCTCGTCAAGCCAATGTGTTCGTAAAAGAAGTTGTGGCTAAGAATGGAGTGTCGTTATCGATAGTGTCATATAGAGATACTCGCTTTACTTCTAGATTTTGGAAGAAGTTCCATGAAGCTATGAGAACAAGGTTGAACATCAGTACGACGTATCATCCTCAAATAGATGGGCAATATAAAAGGACTATCCAAACCCTTGAGGATATGCTGCATGCTTGTATCTTAGAATTTGGAGGAAGTTGGGACGATCATCTGCATCTTGCAGAATTCTCTTACAACTACAGCTACCATTCGAGTACTGGTATGCCACCGTTTGAGATGCTATACGGTAGACGTTGTAAAGCTCCTGTATGTTAGGGAGAGATTGATCAGAAAGTGATAGGAAGTTTGGAAGTTTTGCAAGAAACCTCATCAAGGTTCGATCAGATCAAAGCAATAATGAAAGCTGCCCAAGACCGACAAAAGTCATATGCTGATAAGCAGCGACGACCGATCGAGTTTAACATTGGCGACAATGTGATTCTCAAGGTCTCACCCTAGAAGGCAACTATTCATTTCAGGAAGAGAGGAAAGCTAAGTCCAAGGTTCATTGGACCGTTTAAGATTGTTGAGCATGTGGGTGAAGTAGCTTACAAGCTAGATTTACCCGAGGAGCTACAAGGAATTCATTCTACCTTTCATGTTTCTTATTTGAGAAAATTTCTAGCTGATGACACGTCACATGTGCCATTGGTAGACATTGAAGTTGATGAACAGTTAAACTATGTCGAGCAGCCTGTGGAGATCGTTGACCGCAAGGAAAAGCAGCTTCGTCATAAAGTTATTCCTCTGGTAAAAGTCATATATGGAAGCACCGTAAGGGATCAGATGCTACTTGGGAAGTCGAATATGAGATGAGCAAGTTTTACCCAGGATTGTTTCAGTAATAGTTAGGTTTCGGGGACGAAACCTCTTTAAGGATGGGAGACTTGTAACATCCTGTTTCCCATTTCGATTAATAAAATAATAGTATTAAATTATTATGAGTTGGGCTTGTGTTGGGTTAAATAAATACGGGTAATGGACTTAGGTTATTAAGGAAGGATGAAAGACCATGGGCTTAAGCCCATGACCCATGGTTTAAATACCATAATTACTCATTAATCCATCCATTTCCACTCATTCCATACACTACTCAAAACACACACTTAAGCTCTCTCTCATATTTCTCTCTTTCCCTAACCGAAACCCATAAGAAAAACCATTCCCGACCCGAGGTAATGATAGTATGATATTAAATGGATCCTAAACCGCTATATCTAGTCGCGAAACGATGAACCGACACTCTCAACCATTAAAGTCACGAGATCCGGATAGAATCGGGTATAAACCAATCAAAAGACGACCTTAGGGGTCACCCTAGCTCAGATCTTGATCGAACGGGACGAAAAATGGTCTGATAATAAGTTTTTTCGGCCACCGCCCAATCATCTGGCACGGCGGCGCCAGAAAGGTGATGCGAGCATTTAAGGATGTCAGAGAATGTTTCTGACATTCTCCAACCTAACCCTAGGTACGTGTAACGAATTCGTTATGAAAAACTAACGAACGAGCCCTTATTCGTAGGCTCATTCGCTATGCCAATTCGTTAAGGAAGAATAATGAATAAGCTACATTCGTTAAGTCATTCATTAAGCGATTCGCTACGAAGAACTAACGAAGAACTAACGAATGAGCCCTCATTCGTTAGGCTCATTTGTTAGGCAGTTCTTTATGAAAGACCCCTTCGCTATAAGGGTTCATTCGTTATAATAGTTCATTAGTTATAAAGGTCCATTCGTTAAGAAATAACGAATGAGTCCATTCGTTATGAGAGAACACATTCGTTAAGAAATAACGAAGGAGTCCATTTGTTAACAGACTGGATGACGAACTAAAGTTTGAAATAATGACAGAAGGTCCCTAGACTTAGAATAATATAGATTAATTACAAGGAAACCCCCCAACCTTCATTAATTGATGAAAGATACATTTAAGGGTTAATGAGTTAGTAATAAAATATTATTAAAGAATTGTAATGGAAATTTTGTTAAGATAAGTTAGTGAAAATAAATTTTTTCCAAGATGACCTGGCAGCTTAACACCAGCAAGGGGCAAAAGCCCCTTGGACCCCGCTAGGGGTTGCCGCCCCTAGAACCCTGCTACCAGGGGCGCTGCCCCCGGAACCCACCCGTCATTGAGGGTTATAATTAAAATAGAAACGTGATATGGGTAGTGATAGTTAATTGATACATGAAATTGTTACAGTTTTTCGCGCATAGCTAAAGAAAGGACTAACTATCAACGGTGAACGTAACAGAATTCAGGTGAGCGGGAGTTGTTGATCCCTATTCCCTTTGAAATCCAGTACACAAGCACGAAGTAAATCTTCTAAGGTTTGTATTGTTCGTTCGGATTGGCCATCTGTCTGTGGGTGGTAAGCGGTACTCAGGTCTATTCGGGTTCCCAGAGCTTCTTGAACTGCTTGCCAAAAACGTGAAGTAAAATGACTGTCTCAGTCCGAGATAATCGAGAATGGTACTCCGTATCAGGATACAATTTCGTCAATGTAATTTTGGGCGAGTTTTTCGTTACTTTAGTTGTTACGCATCGGAATGAACTGCGCGGATTTGGTTCTTCGGTCTACGATAACCCAAATTGCATTATCTCCTTGAGAGATTTTGGGAACGTGTTACGAAGTCCATCGTAATTTTTTACCATTTCCATTGTGGGATTTCGGGTTGTTGTAACATTCCTGAAAGCTTTTGGTATTCGGCCTTAACACGAGCACAAGTCGCGCAATTACTCAGATATGTGGCTATATCCTTCTTCATACCAGGCCACTAGTAAAATTCTTTAACGTCTTTATACATTTTATCGGTACATGGATGAATAGAATATTTGGAATTGTGTGCTTTATCAAGAATCAATTCTCGAAGACCATGACGAGTCAGAATCCTTACTCTATTTTTGAAGTAATACATTTCGTCGATTTTCTTTTCAAAGTTCTTTTCGTTCCCGTGCAATTCTTTGTTTTCTAATTGATCTTCTTTTAAGGCTTTGCCTTGAGCAATGCAAATTTGTTCGATAAGGCTATTTTGGACAATCATTCCAAGTGCACGTACTCTTAGTGGTTCAATTTGTTCCTTCCGACTTAATGCATCAGCTATTATATTGGCCTTACCCGAATGGTATCTAATTTTAAAATCATAGTCAATTAACAGTTCTACCCATATTCTTTGCCTAATGTTAAACTCTTTTTGATCAAATATGTCTAGTAGGCTTTTGTGGTCCGCCTAAATGGTACATTTGGTGCCTGTTAGGGCATGAATTTTACACTGAGGATCCATTATTCTTAACTGTCTTATGGATGGATTATCCTTAAGATATGTTACAGGTTATGAACGATCAGGGATCCTCAATATTACTTGCTTACTAATAATTGTGTCCGTGTGGTGTTGTGTTTAACAAATACAATGGCTCCAAGACCTAGTCCACCATATATTTCGCAACTGGACCTATTCAGTACATGGTCAAATGGCACGAATGAAGTGAGTTATGATCAAATTAGCACATTCAGCTACACACGAACACATTCACCTACTGCCGGCAATCATCAACATTTTTTCAAGAACTCTCTTAGTAGTTCATACACACACTTAGTTATTTTGTAACCTTTGATCATAAACTCCACCCTTGTAACATCCATTTTTGATATTAATAAAGTGGTGATTGATGATTTGTCATCACCCGGGGCTTTTGTGCCGGCGATCCGAACAAGATCAAGGGCTTTTCTACGTAAAAAATCCTTGTGTTTGTGTTTGCAATCGTTTCATTATTGTTATCATCAAATTAGCACTAGACCTCACCTAACTAATTTGGTTACATTATCCTTAGCCGATTTTTGACCAAAACAATTTGGCGCCTACCGTGGGGCAATTGGTGCTATAATCCATAATATTTCCTATCAATTTTCAACCTTTTCTACCAATACTACTCTCAATGGCCTCTCAACAATCTTCTGTTACATCCACCATGCCCTCATCCGTTTCTCACTCATCAAGAACCTTACCACCGATGCCTCCACCGCTAGCAGCAGTTCCAAGGACCACCGTGGCTGGAAACAAGACACAACTACCAGTCTTCCAGAGCTCGAAAACCACTGCTGCCACTTCGCTGGTTAACTCTAACAACGACGTTTCTTCTATGTTTTCACAAGTTGAAGCTTACATGGAGCAGCAGAACAAGACTAACTAGAGGATCCTTTGGAGATAGAAGACCTCAAGAGGACTAAGAGGCCAGCGGAGGATCAGACTCCTCTAATGCCTAGGATGCTGGATTTTACAACTCCAGGATCCTTGGCCCAACATGCGCAAGGATCATATATCCTTCAACCGGGATCCATGAGTCAGCAAACTCAGGGATCCTCAGTTTTCTAGCAAGGATCATCTATCCTTTACCAGGCGTCCATGGGTCAGCAAGTTTAAGGATCCTCAGTGTTTCAGCAAGGATCATCTACCCTTAATCCAGGGTTCATGGGCCTTCAAGCTCAAGGATCCTCTCTCCTCCATCAAGGATTATCAATCCTTCAACCAGGATCCTCCAGATTAAATCATAAATGATCCTTCAACTCCCAGCCTCTAGGATCTCTCATCCAGGATCAAGGATCCTCAGGGTTTCAACATCAAAGGTCTTCGGAGGTCCATGAAGGAGACATTATCCCTGTTTTGGACAAAAATCAGCTAAGGATAATATATCCAAATATGTTATGTGAGGTTTAGTGCTATATTGATAAAAATGAATATATGAACAAAATAGGGAGGAACATTGTGATTTGTTGTGAGGAAAAACCCTTTAATCTTGATCAGATTAAAGGAAAAAACCCCGGGTGATGACAACTCGTCGATCACCACTTTATTAATATCAAAAAATGGTTACAAAGTGTTGGAGATATCGATCAATAGTACAAGTGATTCCTAACTTGATCCGATATCTCAATTATAAAGAAAATAACAAATAACAATATTTCCTATTAATCCGCCACTCGTCCACAACTCCTTCAACGTTCTTTGATCACGTGCTGGGAGCTTCCAGTAGAGAACTTTAAGGTAGACTCTGTCATATAGTCGTTATAACTAGCTAACACATCATCATTCAAATACAATCATTAGTAAACAAATAATAGCTAGGATCCTTCATCCTTTGTAACTTGAGACATATCTCCAGGATAACTAATCCATAAGACAGTCAAGGATAATGGATCCTCGGCATAAAATTCATGCCCTAACAATCCCCATGCAAACCATTGCCTCTGGAGGACCAACAAGTTGTCAAGATTTGCTCCACCTATTTGTGATGCTGAGATCCAACATGAAGGTATATGATGTAACGACTGATCCTGAAGAGCATGTAGCTCAATACAGGGAAAGAATGGAGATCAATCCCATTCCTGAGAGTCTCAAGGAGGCTTGTCTGTGCAAAGGTTTTGGATCCACACTAATAGGATATGTTTTAAAATGGTTTCTAAGTCTTCCACCCTTTTCTGTTACTTCCTTCTTTTTCACATTTAGTTAACTTGTTCAACAACCATTTTCTTGCAGTAGGAAATTTGAGAAGTTAACTAGTGACTTATATAGAGTAGTCCAACCTAATGATGAATCCCTTAGGTATTTTGTCACGAGGTTTGGCAGGGAGGCCCTAGAAATCCCTAATCTTGACATGGCTACGGCTGTAGAAGCCTTCAAGATGGGGCTAAATAGGGGCTCCCCCTTTTATGATGATCTTGTGATGACTCCTTGCAGGTCATTAGATGAAGTGAAGAACAGAGTACTGAGGTTCATACGGCTGGAGGATGACAAATGGATCCAAGAAGGATTAGGGGCTCAAACGAAGCAAGAATCCCCTGACAAGAATAAAGGATCCTCGTTCAGAAACAACAACTCAAAGCCGTACTCCTAATTCAACAACCAAAACGTTCGAGCTGTTGAAGAGGGAGATGATGATGAAGATTACCCTAGAATCTTAGAGTACTGCTTCTCTGTGGATACTCATCGCTTAATTTGTGCTATGAAGGATCTAGGAGAGAAGGCAAGGTGGCCTTGAAAGAACGAGAAGTCAACGACCTTCAGAGACAAATCCAAATGGTGCGCGTTCCATGAGGATTTCGGCCATATGACGGACTATTGCATCGGTTTGAGGAGGGAAATTTGATACCTCCTAAGCAAGGGCCATTTTAAGGAACTTTTGGGAAGAAAAAAGTCATGGATCCAGGATCCTGAAGAGGTTCCTAAAAAGAAAATCCGCCCCCACCAGATGCACAAGTGATCAACTTCATCTCCAGAGGATCAGATATATGCGGCAGTTCTTTCTCTTCGGCGAAAAGGCACGCCAAATAAACCAAGCTGGAAAATGGAGAACGACCTGTCATATCCACCACTTTGACGAATGACAAAAGGATCTTCTTCGACGAAGAAGATAAATCAAGCATCCAGGATCCAAATAATGACGGTTTAATTGTAACTTTTTTTTATCGCTAACCATTATGTACGCAGGATCCTAGTCGATGGTGGAAACTCGGTCAACATCATCCAACATGATTTCCTCTAGAGGATGAACATCCCAGACTCGGAGATCAACCCGAGGACGTCGGTGCTAGTTGGCTTTAGTTGCGAGACCAAGAAAATATTGGGGGACATCAAACTCCCAAATACATTGAAGGTTTAAACTCTTACCAAAAATTCCGTGTTATTGATAACCTATCTTGTTGCAATGTTATTTTGGGCAGGCCCTGGTTACTTGGAATGAAGGCCGTAGCCTCTACTTACCACCAGTGCATCAAACTACCGACTCCTTGGGGAGTAGTAAGGATAGATGGTGACCAAGTAGAAGCCAAGAATTATTATTCTTCACACATGAAGCCAGCAGCTAAACAGACGATAGCATAGCAACCACAGCAGCATCCTAGGAATGTATTGGAGGCTTGGGAGCGAGACATAAAAGAAGTATCCTTGGATCTCGATGATCCAGTTGTGAAAGTGTTCCTAGGATCCAGTGTCTTTAATGAGATCGAGAAGGATATAATATCCTTCCTAAAGCGAATAAAGTCCACATTTGCCTTCCGAAACTCAGACATGACAGGTATTTTTAAGGAGGTAATTACCCACAACTTAGGCATTGATTTATCTGTTAAACCCATCCATCATAAGCGAAGGAAATTCGCTCCTGAGAGGAATGTGATCATACAAGAAGACGTTGAAAAATTTCTTAAGGCCGGTATGATCAGAGAGGTTACGTATCCTCGATGGTTAGCTAATGTGGTTGTTATTTCTAAAAAGAATGGAAAGTGGAGGATGTGTGTCGTTTTTACTGATTTAAAAAAGGCATGCCCCAAGGATCCTTTCCCATTACCACATACAGACTCTATGGTGGATGCAACAGCAGGAAATGAGATGCTTACCTTTATGGATGCTTCCTCTGGATTCCAACAAATTCAGATGGAACCATCTTATCAAGAGGATACCACATTCACGACTCCTACCGGCATATACTGTTATATTGCTATGCCGTTCGGACTAAGAAGTGCAGGGGAAACATATCAAAGACTGGTCAACATGATGTTCAAGGATCAGTTAGGCAAGACCATGGTAGTGTACATAGATGACATGGTGGTGAAGTCAAAGAGAGCTGAGGATCACCTCAGAGATCTTGAAGAAGCATTCAACATCCTGGATCAGTAAAATATGAAGCTGAATCCATCAAAATGCCATTTTGGTGTAAAAGCTGGAAAGTTTCTAGGATACATGATGACCAAAAGAGGAATAGAAGCTAGCCCCGAACAGATAGAAACCATCTTCAACTTGAAGTCTTCTGTGAATGCTAAGGATGTCCAAAGACTGACGGGAAGAATAGCTGCTCTCAACAGATTCATTTCCAAATCTTCAGAGAAGTGCAAAGACTTCTATGATATCTTGAGGAAGAATAAAAAGTTTGAATGGACTCAAAGGCGTGAAGATACACTAAAGTCTCTTAAGGATTACCTATTCTCAGCGCCTGATTTGATGAAGCCGATTGATGGTGAGCTGCTGTCTCTATACTTAGCTGTATCAGGAAATGCAGTCAGTACTGTTCTGGCCAAGGATCATGAAGGAATACAACAACCGGTATATTATGTAAGTAAAAGCCTCTTAGATGCAGAGGCCAGGTATTCTCACCTTGAAAAATTAATTCTTGCTTTGATTATGGCCTCAACCAAGTTAAGACACTATTTTGAAACACGTACTATTATTTTGAGAATTAATTATCCTGTTAAAAATGTGCTTAGAAAACCAGAATTGTCAGGAAGGATGGCCAAGTGGGCTGTGAAGCTGAGTGCATACGATATTCAGTATAAGCCCAGAACAACCATTAAGTCACAAGCGCTTGCAGACTTTGTGGCTGATTTCAGTAATGACATGCAGAAGGAAGCTGACCTAGAGGTTCAACAACTGGAAGAAACCAAGGATCCTTGGATCCTCTTTACTGATGAGGCCTCCAGCGTAAGAGGAACAGGATTGGGTATCCTACTGAAATCGCCACAGGAGGACATAATACCCCAGTCCATTGCATGTGCATTTCAAGCCACCAACAATGAGGCAGAATACAAAGCACTTATTGCAGGTTTACTTTTAGCCAAACAGATGAGGATCAGGTATCTTCAAGTTTATATAGATTCTTTACTTATAACTAACCACTTTAATGTCTCTTATACCGTGAAAGGTGAGAATATGATCAAGTATTTAGAAATTGTGAAGGAATTAGCAAAATCCTTCGAGTCGTTTAGTATTATGCAGGTACCAAGAGAAGAAAATGCTCGGGTAGATGCCTTAGCAAACTTAGCATCATCATTGAAGATCCTGGATGATGTAAAGATACTTATCATTCATATATTGTCTCCAACAATTGGAGAACAGGAACCTGTGGAGGAAACAGTGGATTGCACAGAAAAACTTAAGGATCCTTCATCCTCTCAAAAAGCAGGTTCTTGGATCCTTCCAATTAAGAAGTTCATTCAAGATTGAGAAATCCCTACAGGGGAAAATCCTAAAGCTTTCAGATTGAAGATATCACAACTCATTATTTTAAAAGATACTGTATGTAGAAAATCTCTTGCAGGTCCCTATTTGAGATGCATCGAGGATCCTGAAATACAAGAGGTACTCCAAGACTTCCACGAAGGCGATTGTGGTAACCACACAAGAGGAAGAGCATTATTCTCCAGGATACTTAGGATTGGATACTTATGGCCAACAATGAAGAAGGATGAAATGGAGTACTCAAAGAAGTGTGATGCTTGCCAAAGGCATGCAAATATCCTTCATCAGCCAACAGAACCAATGTATCCTATATCCTCTTCATGGCCTTTCATGAAATGGGGAATGGATATTGTTGGCAAGCTATTAAAGGCACCAGGCGGAAAGGTCTTTATGCTTGTTTTGACAGACTACTTCTCTAAATGGATTGAAGCAGAAGAATTCGTACAAGTCCGAGAAAGGGAAGTTATATCCTTCATTAAAAGAAACATTATAACTAGATTTGGTATTCCATCTGAAATTGTTTGTGATAATGGATCCCAGTTTATTGGGAAAATAACTACTAACTTTTGTGACAGTGGGGCATCAAGATGATTATTTCTACACCAGTTCATCCTTAAGCTAACGGCTAAGAAGAATCAAGCAACAATATAATCATCAACAACTTGAAGAAGAAACTATGATCCAAGAAAGGCAAGTTGGCTGAGGAACTTCCTTATGTTCTTTGGGTTGACAGAACAACACCAAAGAATGCAACAGGCCAAGAACCCTTCTCATTGGTGTTTGGATCAGAAGCAGTAATCCCTACAGAGATGGTGGTTCCTACAGCCAGAACAAGAATCCGTGATCCTGAGGCCAATAAAGAAATCCTTCTCAAAGATTTGGATACCGTTGAAGAGCTGAGAGATCTAGCCAAGATCAGGATGGTGGCATATCAACAAAGGATATCTGGGGCATATAACAAAAGTATAAGGATCAGAAGATTTCAAGAAGGAGATTTGGTCTTGAGGAAAGCCTTCCAAAACACAACCAATCCGGCAGATGGGAAGCTAGCACCTAAGTGGGAAGGTCCTTATCTAGTTGAGTCGGAGACAGGAAAGGGGGCATATCATTTGCTCACTATGGAAGGCAACATGTTACCAAGAGCATGGAATGCTATCCATCTCAAGAAGTACTTTTTTTAATCAGGATCCAGTATCCTCCGAGGATAGAGAATCCTTAAAGGATCAAGGATCCTAAAATTGGTAATATCTATCTAATCACTTATTCCTTTTAATTCCTTATTGATTTAAGGATAATACATTTTTAACTTTTATTTTTTCCAAGTTATAAATAACAATGCATGATACTGGTAAGAGATTCAATGATCAAGAGGTTGGCCACCTCTCCTTCACATTTAAGGTATTTTACTATTTCCCTTGGCCTAGCCCACGATTAAGGTATAACCCCAGATGGTCATATCTTCCAAGGTTTAAAGGTTTTCACCTTTCTTAAAAATTAGAGTTTCTACACTATCGCCTGGAGTGCACGCTATCCAATGTATAGTCTGGGGCAACGGGACCAGTACACGCTTAGTGGCTGAAAATTTTGTTGTCTTCGGCTATATGAAGGATCCTACGATTTATGGTAGACGTACCATACCACCGGTTTATAACATTTTCATGTTATCTCATGTTTGGGCTAAATCCCTGTTTGGGCGAGTCGCCAGTTAACATCCGTATTATTGGGCTTGTCCCCAGTTTTTGGGCTTATCCCTGGTTGCACGGGCTTGTCCCTAGTTTATTTTATGGGCTTGTCCCCAGTTTGATGGGTCTAATCCCAATTGATCTTATAAGTTATTTGCAACAGATGTCCTAAGTTCAACTACGAGGATCAACACTTATGGATTCAAGATCCTTAATTTATTTTTACAAGGATCATGGAAAGACCACTACTTATGGTAACTTTAGTCTAATCAGACCTTATGGTATGATTTCTATCTATCAATTTACATTTATTTGGTTAAGATCTTTGTAAACTCTACTATATAAGGATATAACATTCTTAGTTTATTTTTGCAAGGATATTCTATTCTAAAATTTTTTACTCAAAGATATTTCATATAATTTTCAATAAAGCTAAGAATATATTAAACTTATTTTTAGAATAATAGATAATAACGCGTAAGTAGTCAAAAGATATTGTTTATTAAAAACTTACTTAAAATTATCAAAAGCTAACCCGGACTTCACCATTTAAACATGGACCATCCATCCGGGTTAAAGTTAGTTGTTACTAACAGTGTAACCGAGTTCAGGAAAATAATAGTCAGGGGCATCAAAGGCTTCATCCCCACAAACAGAGGATCCCTCCACCTTTGCTACCCCTGGAAATTGTCTTAAGGATCATGGATCTCTTATCTAATTACTATTGTCTGTTACAAACCATTATGCATAAAAGCATAACCAAACAAAATAAAAAAATGGGCTCGACCTTGTCTTTGATATCCTTCATCGCCCGTTCAAGCAGTTTCATCACCCTCCGCTGCTGCCTTCCCTTCTTCAACCTCGACCGCTTCCTTCATCCCGCTTGTCCCAGCTTCATTCCCAACAGCCATCACCACGTCCTCTTCACCACCAAGAGCTACCAAAGCCACCTTCCATTTCTCTACATCCCAAGCAGCCTTATCAAAAGCAGGATCACCAGCTTCTATTGCCATCTTGATCCTAGCTTGCAACACCGATCTTGCAGCCCACATCTTCGCCTCTTCAGTGGCCTGCTTCACTTCCTCTTGGTGTTGGGCTTTTATGGTGGATAACAGATCCTCCAAATGCTTCTTATCTTTCATGAGCTGGGCTATGGCTTTATCCTTGGTGGCCGCTGCACTTCCCATTCCCGAGAGGCTATCACTCATGTGGCTCACAACCTTGTCATAATGATATTTGCAAGCATTCACAGCCTATGTCAAACAATTATATGAGGATTAGAATAGTTCTTGACTATCAAAATAAGGATGCTAAGATGAAAGATACTTACAGCAAAGATTATGTCAAAATGGGTCTCGGGTTCCGAGGACTTCTTCCTCTTGGAGGCTGCAGATTTGGCCCTGGTAGTTGCGGCTCTCGGTTCAGAAGTGGTGGCTGCCTTCAAACCTTCCTTCTTGATGGTTTGAGGTGTGATCATACTGTCGATGTCTTCTAGAGAAAACTTGCTGACAGATTTGTTAGATTTATGAGCACCTACGGACAAAGAATCATAGATAAGTATTCTATTATTTCTTAATTTACATTAAGTTTACTTATGATAATACCTACTTGACATGTTTGACTCTGATTTTGATCTTGAAAAGCTTCCACAAACTTGGCTTGATAAGTCCGGATTTCGGAATTCAGAGCAAGATACTTTTTTCTTTATCTTCTGTTCCAGGTAAATTCGCCAGAGGAGCAAAGTTTTCAACTGTACAAGAAAAGTAAAGTATTAGTGAGAAGAATCAAGTATCCTATCGGTGTTGCCTAAGGATCCTGGATCCTACCCTTCCTTTTCCAATTCTTGGGCAGATCAGGTCCACCCGGGATTGAGTCCCTTTTTACGAAGAAAAACTGATACTTCCAGAGTGTGTCGTTCTGGTTAACCTTGGATATAGGGATTACTTGGCGAGGTTTGGAATTGAAAACGAAACGCTTGGAACCGTGGGTGGCCAAGGTATACAAGTAAGTTAGCTCCGACAAGCCGAATTCGACGCCTTCTTCATCGATTATCCTTTCTACAGCACGAAGGACCCTCCAAAACATGGGCATGGCCTGGATATAGCTGATTCCAGTCAAAGTGAAGAAGCTTTTGGCTGAAATCAGGGAAAGGGTATTTAAATCCTATAAAAAACGGTTGGGCCGGAAAACAAACCCAGGTTTTGGAGATACAGTCGCTGCGAGTTGTAGAGTCGTATGGTCGAAAATGGTATTAATTGGGAAGAATGGTCGGATATCATCAATCTCCGGATCTGTAAACTTACAGATCACCGAAGATGGGTTTTCGAGGATGCCTTGTGGTTGAAGCTCGTCGGAATAGGGTCGTTCAGAAGAAGAAGAGGTAGAGAGAGAGAGAGAGAGAGAATATACATGGCTGGAATAAAGAAAAGAAAATGAAAAGATAAGAAAGAAGGATATCTGAATAGAGGATGATTAATGTGGTTATAATTGGTTATGGATAATCACATATATAGGCGGCAGAAAATCATCGGTTACTTAATAATAATTATTGCTGACACACGTCTAATCATCTACCTTTTGCAGGGATTCAAATTTCAAAATGACAACTGTATTGCTTTCTCACCCGCCATTTTGGGGGGCAATTGTTAGGGCATGAATTTTACGCTGAGGATCCATTATTCTTAACTGTCTTATGGATGGATTATCCTTAAGATATGTTACAGGTTATGAAGGATCAGGGATCCTCGATATTACTTCCTTACTAATAATTGTGTCTGTTTGGTGTTGTGTTTAATAAATACAACGGCTCCAAGACCTAATCCACCACCTATTTCGCAACTGGACCTGTTCAACACATGGTCAAATGGCACGAATGAAGTGAGTGGGAAGAGGACAGCTTAGTAGGAGCAAGTAGTTAGTTGTTATTATTGTTAAATACTGAGTTATGATCAAAATTAGGTCACGACACATTCAGCTACACACGAACACATTCACCTACTTCCGGCAATCATTAACATTTTTTCAAGAACTCTCTTAGTAGTTCATACACACACTTAGTTATTTTGTAACTTTTAATCATAAACTCCACCCTTGTAACATCCATTTTTGATATTAATAAAGTGGTGATTGACGATTTGTCATCACCCGGTGTTTTTGTGCCAGCGATCCGAATAAGATCAAGGGCTTTTCCTCGTAACAAATCCTTGTGTTTGTGTTTGCAATCGTTTCACTATAGTTATTATCAAACTATCACTAGACCTCACCTAACTAATTTGGTTACATTATCCATAGACGATTTTTGACCAAAACAGTGACGTACAAGTAATGTCTCTAGATTTTTCAGTGCAAAAATAACTGCTCCCAATTCCAGATCTTGAGTTGTATAGTTCTTCTCATGTACTTTTAATTGTCAGGAGGCATATGCTATTACTTTCTTCCGTTGCATCAGTAGACATCCTAAACCTTTACGAGATGCATCACAATAGACTACCAAGTCATCAGTTCTATCTGGGAGACTTAATATTGGACCTTTCCATAACTTTTGTTTTAACATTTTGAAGGCCATTTATTGTTCTTATCCCCATTCATATGTTCGATCTATTTGAGTTAGGAGGGTTAAAGGTTGAGCAATGCTTGAAAATTTTTCAATAAATCGTCGGCAATACCCGGCTAATCCCAAAAATTGGCGAATTTCTTTTGGTGATTTAAGTACTTGCCAATTTTTAATAGCCTCAATTTACTAGGGTCTACTTGGATTTCTTGTTGATTCAGAACGTGTCCTAAAAATTGTACTTCTTGTATCCAGAATTCACATTTGGACAACTTGGCGTATAACTTTTCTTGCCTTAGTAATTCCAAGATTACCCGCAGATGTTGTTCATGTTCCTCCTTACTTTTCGTATATATCAGTATGTCATCGATAAACACTATCACGAATTTGTCAAGGTAGGGTTTGCAAACTCGATTCATGAGATCCATAAATACTGCAGGTGCGTTGGTCAGTTCAAATGGCATAACCAATAATTCGTAGTGACTGTACCGAGTTCGGAAGGCTGTCTTTGGGATATCTTCCTCCTAGAATATTACTTGATGATAACCAGATCTGAGATCGATTTTCAAAATATACTTTGCTCCCTGAGTTAATCAAACAAGTCATCGATTCGAGGTAATGGGTACCTATTCTTGATAGTCACCTTATTTAATTCCCGGTAATCGATACACATCCGAAAACTACCGTCTTTCTTTTTCACAAATAACACTGGTGCTCCACATGGTGAATAACTAGGTCGTATAAAGCCCCTATTTAGTAACTCTTGTAATTGGTTGGACAGTTCTTGCATTTCAGATGGTGATAGTCGGTAAGGTGCTTTAGCAATGAGAGTTGCTCCTGGTATTAGGTCAATACGGAATTCGACTTGTCAGGTCGGTGGTAAACCAAGAAACTCATCAGGGAATACATTTGAATATTCGTATACCACTGGGATGTCTTCTAATCATTTTTCATTAGGGTCCTTAATGGTTACACTTTCCAAGTATAATGTAAAACCTTGGCGCATATTCTTAAGTGCCTTAAGTTGGGATACAAGAAGCAATACAGTAACAGATTTCTCACCTTGAACGATCATTGCCTCATCATTCAAAAGGGGTATGCTAACAGTCTTATATTTACAAATGATTTTAGCTTTATACTTAGACAACCAGTCCATACCGACTATAACATCGAAACTTCCTAATTTCACTGGAAGTAAATCAATAAAAAATGGTAGGTTGTTTAGGATAAGGGAACAGTTTTGGACTATTCAGTTAACAAGTATAGACTTACCGTTAGCGAGTTCTATAGTGTATGGTTTTGTTAGCTCACTAACTGGCATATTTTCTAAGGGTAAAAAGTTAACAGATAAGAAACTTCTATCTGCGACCATATCAAACAAAACTGAAGCATACTGACCAAAAACTAAGAATGTACATGTTACCACGTTCGGATCATGACGCGCTTCACCTGATCCTATTACAAACGCGCGTCCCCTAGCTGCGTTGGAAGTTGATGCTTGTGCTTGGTTTTGTCTTCTCACTGCACCCTGATTCAGCTTGGGGAAGTATCTCTGATAATGTTCCGTACTACCACATTCGTAGTAGGTACGGAGGTTCATGGTCGGTGGGGTTTTTTGATTGAGTTGTGGTCGGGTTGGTTGAGGTCGAGGTGGTTGGGTTGGCTATTGTGGTAGGTTTACATTATTAGTGGTGGTTCTACAGTTGGGGTCGTAACGTCCAGTCCTTCCACACTTGTGACATATTACCGGTTTGCAGTCACCCACATGATGAAAATTACATTTCCCACACTTTGGTAACGTCCCCTTATATGTTTCTTGTTGTACATTCGGATTGGTCATGGCATAGTTTCGGGTAATCGGACGGGCTTGTTTACTTTGAGGGTTCCCTTGCTTCCTAGAGCCATAATCAGGTCGTTTTAAACTCGATGTTTCTCCTGGAATTCTTATCACTCCACTCATCATAAGGTTAAAAGTAACTACACCAGCCTAAGATACAACACTTTCCAATGTTGGGTGAGCTACTGAGTTAACTATACTCCTTACTGCAGGGGTTAATCCACAAATATAGCGTTCAATATGTTTAGCTTCCGGAGTAACTAACCACGGTACTAGCCGAGAAAGTTCGTTAAAATGGTTAGTATATCCCACGTGATCTGCACCCTTCATTTCCAAGTTCCCCAACTCATGTTCTAACCTTTGAATTTCACTTTTTGGGCAAAATGTTCTAGTAAAAGGGTTTTGAGTTCGGCCCAAGACATACTGTTTATAGCATCTTGTCCTCTTATTTGAACCACTGTGTTCCACCACATCAAAGCATGATCCAGAAACATACAGGTAACGAATCTGACTATATGGTTTGGTGGACATTCACTAATGTTAATCATGGACTCGGTCTTTTCAATCCCTTTGACCAATCCGTTAGGTCCCTCAATACCTTTGAATTCAGTCGGGTTACACGATTTGAATTGTTTAAACGAATATTATCGACATGGGGATTCTTGGTTATTACGATTGTTACCGATATTGTGTCTACGTTTGTAAATGTGTTGGTAGTCGGGATGGGAGTTGAATTCATGACATTACTGGTGTTCAAAACGGGTTCAGGGTTCCCAACAACATTAACAGTCGGGCGAGTATTATTATAGTTTGTAACATTTTCAGTATTCAGCGGGGTAGTAACTCCCGGGCTACATTACTATCCGACGGAGGTATATTATCAGTGGCCATGGTGCTCGAGGGTTCATTAACAGTATTGTTGGCACGTATGCCTGCAGTGACTTGTGCTACAATTGTTGGTATCATTTCTTGTAGTTGGTGAGCAATCATTGCGGCCTCAGAAAAAAGAGTTAGCTTTCTTTGCGGCCATTCTATAACAATAACCAAATATATAATAATCACTACAATTTCCCTTATAAAATTCACAATATCACGATATTACAAATCACAAACATGCAACTATGCCAAAGAACACGTTTGTATTACCCATAATCATTATTGTACATATGCATCTCAAAATTTAGCACATAGGCTTAACCTGGTATAGGCCAGCGCTTGTATATGCGTATCAAAATTTGTCACTAAGTGACATATAGACTTAACCCGATAAGGGCCAGTGCTTGTAATAATGGTAAACCGTAAATAATTCCCAAGTCAGCCAACATGCTGCTACAAAATGCCGCATGGGATGTCAAAAGACTATATACAACCAACTATACTACTAGTGTTTTACTTATCCATACGTACAAGATAGACTAAACATGCAATAACAGGTATTAAAGCTAATGATCGCCCTATCAATCCACATATGAGATTCCAGCTGATCCAAACGCCACCGGCAACCAGCGTTCGATCTCCACACATCTCTCATGAACATCTTCTCGGGTTTCTTGTCTAAATTGAATAAGATATTTTATTGATGTTGCGTAACCTAATACTTGATCGGTTATCACTCCTAACCAATCAAAGTCAGACATGGGAGGTGATTCCTGGATAGGGATTGGTACACCCCAGGCAGGGACATATATCTCGGTGACCTGTACTCGTGAAGTCTCTCCCCTATGATAAGTCGAATGTGGTGGGGATAGGGTGCGCTCAGGTGGGTGTACAGAAATGCGAGTGGTCTGGTGGGTCCTGTGTGTAAGAGTAGGTGGTGAAACATGGTGTACAGGAGGTGAAGGGGATCTTACTGGGGTCCGGTAGGCACTAGTTGCTCCCTCTCCTACCTCATTCCTAGGGGATGTCCTAGGGGATAGGTGTCACAACGATAGCCCGATAGGTCGGGTTGATTTGAAGGTACCTCGTGCGGGACCACAACATTCCCTAAAATATCATTCGCCTCATCCTCTTCCGGATCCTCCTCGGTTTCCTCTTCTGGGTCTTCGTCTTCCTCGTGTAGCACCGATGCTTCTAGAGATAGGTGATCAGTAGTTCTTGACATGTTTCTGTTCAAGGGTTAGTAATAAGAATAATATTTGTCAATAATATTAATCATAACAAAATACATGTAGGTATTTATACACATAAGCACAGATAATCATTTATATACATATATATCTATTTAATATTATATTTTATACACATATGTTGCTGATTTTACCTATTAGATTGTTCAGCGATTTCTTCTCGAATTTCCTCGTACAAACAAGTCCGTTATTACGTTCCAGACCATAATAACCCACATGTCCATTTGAATTCATGCCAAGAATCATCAGTATATGTTATTTAACATTATTTTATTCCCAGAGCTAATCGAGCCCACGGTTATTAGGGTATCCTAAGGGACATCCTAATTCTTTATAACCAACGACTCTGATACAAACTTCTGTTACACCCCAACTAGGTAGTTGCGGAAGCGTAATACGGGAATGTAACAGATAACTCTGGTATCAACCACATTGTTTATAAAGAAATTCGACAAACTAATTTACATCATATTACATTGGTTGGTACTAAGTTTAAAAACTAAGAGAAAAACACAAAACCAGCTCTCAGCTTCTTATTCATTACTATGTACTTGCATCTATTTACAGCGATTCAACTTCAGATTTTAACACCGAGCACGTAGCAATCATTCTAACTTTGGCTCACCTGAAAAGCATATTAAAACGGTCAACTACGTCTAGTTGGTGAGTTTCAAGTTTCACGACTACGAACGCAAATTAGTATACGAGTTCATAAAGTTCACAATATGTATGTATGTATGTGTATGATGTTTTTATACTAAGCCACAAGTGAAACCGAAACGAGCTAAAACGCATGGCCACCCTTTCCCATGTACTCCGGTTGGAATTTAACAGCCACTTTGCCCCAAGTATGTACTATGTCTAACACCACATAGCAGAATGTAATAAGATTAAATGACAATGTGCAACTTAACATGTTCGGGCATACCCCTTCGGCCTTGTCGGTTGGGTTTTTCAAACCGATAGTACGATCCACACGCCACCAGCACGAAGTTAATCACTTGTGTTTGTGGGGACTTTCAAGTGTTAGTACTTAGATAATTCATGTCATCACAAGTTTTCAAGTATGTACATATATGTAAACACGCTTTCCACCCCAAAAGTTCATAAAACATTTTAGAAAGTGGGTCATGAAACTCACCTTATCGTAGTAGTGATCAATTACACGCGTACTAGGTATAATGCCTCGACTATAGCTCGTATCCTATAATCGGTATAGTACGCTTAACACTAGTGCAGTCTTTAAACTAAATCGGCTGTATAACTAGTCTGAGTATAGCTGTTACGCCCATAACATGCTAGTAGCCTTATATTGTGGCGTTGTACGTTATGAAATGTTTTAAACCAGATTTGTATCGGTTGCATCATTTTCCGTGCCTGGCCAAGTTGATCGTTTACGCGTTTTGGAAATAGGTAAGATCACGCAAACTTAAGTAAACATAATGTTTGATAAAATGATTTGATTTATTAAAGAAGTTTAAAGTTTCGGTATCTAGGTTGATCGCAGGGTTCGTTTCCGTTTTCATACGGGTTTGATTATACAAAACGCGTACAATTCACCCGAAATGTCCGGAAATTTCGTAAAAAGTTAATTTTAACAAATTCATACAAAACTATGATATTTGACCACTTTTGATGTTTTGACATACCAGTCAGTTCGTTAAACACAAAACTGCCGGTTTCGTTAAAACATATATAGTTTAAATCTTCAAATAATCATAACTATTTATGTAACTATATAAATTATGACAATTTTTTGTAAAAATAAAGTAAAATCTGTATAATTTTATCAAAATATTTTCAGAATTTTTATACTTAACTATTTATTTATAAAAATGTATTTTATGTGTTATAATTAACCGATAAATAACCCGTTTATACCAAACGATTCCCAAAAAATCCAATAATTTTTCTAAGTGGTCATAATGCCATAAAACAACCCATGTACCATTCCCAGAACCTAATTCTTTGACCACAATATCCTTTTGTGCATTTTTCGGCTGTAACAATTCGATAAAAACGCAAATGCATAATCTATATTTAGACATCTCCAAATGATCCAAAAATTTTCCAGTGATCTTACCACAACATTTATGAGTCCTCAAACAAAATTTCATAATTTTTCATGAATTTTAACTATTTTTCCCAAATAAACGGTAATAAACTGTAATAAATTCGCCAAATATTCTCCGTTTATCAAAAAAATTACCAAATTTAAATAGGGACTCCCTTATGTGATCCCTAATGTCCCTGAAAAGTTTCAAAAACTAACAAAAATCACGTCACAACCTAATACTAAACAGCCCCTAAATGAGTAATGCGGTAATTACCTTGTCGATTTTCGATAGTTTTCGGTGGTTTTATCGACTCTCCGTGTCTTGGTTCACAAAGTCAGTGTATCTACATATCATATAACATAAAACTGAGCATAAATCATCCATATTCCAGCCTTGTTAATTAGGGTTTCGGTTAGGGTTTCAATTCAAGGTTTTAAACTGTAAAAACGTTATATTTATGTTCTAATCCGTGTTTTTGGTCAAAAAAAACTATATAGTTCTGCTTTGTAAACATGTTTAACATCAAAAAATGATTTTAGGTGATTTTTAGGATTTTTGGATGGTTAAACATGTTTAATAATAATCAAAACATGATTATATGTTAATTATATGCATAAAACATGATCAAAAGTTCATAAAAACTGGATTTTACCTTAGGTTTTCTTGCAGGTTTATGAAGAGGAAAAGCTAGACAGAAGCTCTTAGAGAGTTTTAGTGTAAAATGGTTAAGGAACATTCAAGAAAAAAATTATATATATTAAGGGGGGGTCCCTTTTGACGCCCAATTAAGGAGGGGCCATAAGGCCTCTATTTTGGCCCATTAATTCCTTGGTTTTTGTGTCACGTGTTAATCTCGGTTCAAAATTTAGTTCGGGTTCAGTTTTTCACAAGAAAACTAGTTCAAATGCTAAAAACAGCGTGAAAATGAGTGTTTTTCAGCCCATTTTTGTAAAATAGGAAAAACGTACTGACTCGTTGTAAAAATCCAAAATATTTTCAAGGATTGCTTAAAGCATCTTATATAAGTGTTCCATAAGTCTTTTTCGGATTGACAGATGCTAGAATGCTCGTTTTGATGTTAACGATTGTGTTTAAAGTCATAGCGTATTGTTAAACGAAACCTTTTTCGTTTAAATGGTTTTAAATGTACTGGGGCCTAATTATCAATATGTTAGCCACTATAATATATATGTAACTCATATATGACCCCTCGGTGTTTAAACGGGTCATAATAAGTATTGGTCGGTTACTCGTTTAATCGCTACGAATTAACCGATTTATCGTTTACTCGCTATGTAAGGAATAAGGTATACCTCGTTTTGTCATGAATGTCACATGGTGTAATGTTTTTGTTCTTTGAAGCCATTCCCGTAAATATCCATTACTGCAACTTAAACAGATGCAGATCACGGGCACCAGATAGTAATAAATTAATTATAAATAAAATTAAACTAAGACTAAACTATTTAAAATAAAACTAAAGTAAACTATATTAATCTATATACAAAATTATATAAGGCAAGTCCCCAACTTGGATCGTTCTCTAATCGCCTCAAACCGTGTCCCCGGCTACGGTGCCAAGAATGACAGACCTGATTCTGGATCATAAACATCATCATATACGTGTAGAACGATACGATACGGATAGATAACTTTGCGTTTACTATACTATATCATATGGCGGAAACATATAATAAAGGAATTGATCACATATTATTTTATTTATATAACATTGAAAGTACATGATGAATTCTCTCTAATCAGAATTCTCCAAAAACTATTACAAAATGACATGTTAAGCATTATTTATACAACAGCCTATAGGACCGTATAAGTGGTTTGGCGTATAAGACTTATACGTATAAGTCTTATACGCTAGTTAAACTTATACACTCCTTTAACCGATTTCTAATATTGACATTTTTAGCCCCTATAACAATACAATATGGCATATTTAGCCCATAAGACCTAGCATTAGACAATAATGCACTAACAAACTCCCCCTTGGATATTTCTAGGTCTTTATATCTTCAATCCATGTTGAAAAACTTCATACGATAAGCCTTTCTTCCTTCTTCAAATGACGGCCTCGTCGATCCTTGTTGAGAAGTTGGACGAGAAACTCCAATCGGCATAAATTGAAATCTATTCCACGATGCCTGAGTAACCCGATCCTGACGTTCAGCTTCCATCTCTGCCTCAATTCTTTCTTGTTCATCACTAACAGCTCTCCAATTCGTTTCCCAAGCCCCTCCAGAATGTATCTTCTTGTCAAAACATAAATCCATAACTTTCTGTGACTGGTTGGCTTGAGTCTTGACTTTATCATTAGAGCATTGTATCATGTTCAAATGTAATACCTCTATGTCTTTTAACGAACAGTTCACCAACCACATAGGATCATACACCTGGATTAAATAATACTTCTCTTACCCACGATCCAAGTAAATACTCGCTTCACCAGTCAACGCTAAATATGACCAACAAAGGAAATAAGGATGAATCCTGCTCCACTGGGTACAACGGTATCATGCATAGCGAATATGGTCGAGTATATCTCAATGTTCGTATCAACTCATCTTCAGGGTTCTTTCGATACCTTGACATGAAAACTTTAGGAACCTGAGGTGTCCACTTCTTGAATCCTCGTTTCGCCTCATTCACCATAAATTCCCAATCTCCTTCACAAGTCCACTTTTCGGCTTGTAAATAAATTTTAATGCATACAAATATCATAAACATCAAACCATGGAAAAGTTTTAAGATCCATCAAACTATTGAAGTATTGAACCCCAAATAGTCTACGTATACCAATATTTAGAATCTTGCTCAAATAAGCAATCCTGATAGACTTTCCCAGTGCACCATCCTTTTGTATCTTCTAATAATATTTCACCGGGTTCATGTAAACTTGTTTTGGCTCAGCAACTCGATTTGGAAACCAACCTTTCATATCTTCTTTGTTGACTTTCTTTGGTTGTGCATACGGATTTGGTTCCATCTCGATTTCCTCATCAAAAATTTCATCAAATGAATCAAACTCTTCAGCTTCTCCAACATACTTGACTAATTCTGGTTTATCATCAAATTCCATATCTCGATTCAGCCAGTCTTCATTTATCTCTTTCTCAGGAATATCATTTTCAAAATCAAATGTTAGATCTTCAACAGAAACATCCAACATTTTAGCCAACTCAGACTTGTCAATTGGAAACTCCCCCCCCCCCCTCTAATTCATCCACCATATTAGATACTCGAAAATTAGAAGTATCAAAATTTTCTAACTCCTCCAATGGTTTATCAGTAGGTGCACTTTTAGTTTCAGACTTCTGTTATGGTTCATCATGTTGAACATCACCACTAACAGAGTCAAACTTCTTTTCAGACTTCACAGATATAGCTCCAACACCACCTTAAGGAGTATCATCATCATCATCATCATCTAAATCAATTAACCACAAATCCATTTCTCCTCATCTTCCTTTTCTTCTTCTTTATTTTCTTCCTCAACTACCTTGGTCTCATCAACAATAGCTTCAACAGGTACAACCAATGTTTCAACCACAGGTTCAACATCTTGCACAACAATATCACTAGATCCCCCAGCTTGCACAGAGGCATCAACTACATCATCAACTATGATAGGCTCTTCAATCTTTGACTTTCCCTTTTTAGCAGCTTTATCAGCATCATACTCAACACGAAAAGCTGCTTCAGCAACATCATTGTCACCACCATTACTTTTTCAAACACAGTTTCACTAGCTTCAGCTCTATCAACTTCAGAATTAAGTCTAATCATGAGCTTCTTTTCAATGATGACAAAGTATTTCATATGCTCATTCAACAAGTCATCAGCTATCTTTCTTTTTCGTTCACTCTTATCCAACCGCTTCTTGATCTCCACGTTATCAGCCCTTAAACGATCATTCTCCTCCACAAGACCTGTAATCTTAACATCTTGATTCTCGAATTTATCTTTCAACAAATCGAATTCAACTCTTGATGGTCCATCCAATTGTAAGTAAACATCTATAAATTTTCCAAAGGACTGTTGTGAGGCTTTAGGATTTGTCTTTTGAGATTCTTGTTGCACAGACTCTTCAACAATTGGTGTATAACATGGAATAAACTTCTGAGCTGTTGTTGTCTTCATCAACTGATCAATGGCATCATTCAGATTTACATCAAATCTTGGAGTCTTTATAGCTTCATTAACATCAGCTTTAACATGTTCAGGAGTCTTCTCAATATTTTTCTCCTAATCTTTCATAATCCTAACATCCTCATCCTCTGGTTCATCAACCAAACATAAATCAATTACAGACCTTTTGACCATATGCTTAACTCGTTTCTTCTTTGGATTTCTAGATTCAGGAATATAATTAGTATCATCATCAAACGTCTTCTTTGATCGTCGTTCCTTTTTCCAATCATATATGGCACGAGGATTTCCTAACATAGTTTTTTTTATCTCAGGGTCAGACTCAGTATCATCTCCAGATAGATCAACATTAGGTTCAACAACAAGTTGTTTTGGAGCAGAAGGTGTTATCGGCTCAGCTTTAACCGTTCGCTTTCGTTTCTTCTTGGTCTTGTATGACCCTTCAGCTACATCTTCCTCAGCTTTCGTGAACCAACGACCACCAATAGGTACAGACTTCTGCATACAAACATTTTCATTTTCTTGATCAGAATCACTACCGTCTTTCCTCCTTTTATTTTCAACAAGTGCCACATAGTCAGGATCTCGTAAATGCCCTAAACATTGGAATATCCTCCTCTGATTTCTTCTTGTATGACTTGAGCTTAGCACACCCAATCACCGACATGTATGCCAATTTCATCTCTTCACCCGTCTTGACAACATTTGGAAACTAATTATCAACAATCAGTTGCACAAACCTCGGATACATAAGCCATTTTATATCAAAGTACATCTTCATGTGCTCAAATATAACCTTTGAGAAGTTATATATTAGGTGCAGGCATAAAGCAGTTCACATGAACATTTGGTAATCCAAAATCTTCTCATATTCGCATTTCCTATGTCTGAAACACTGAACTATCACATGTACCATGAAGTTGAATGGTCTAGACAATCCTGTCTTGAATTAAGTAAACCTATTCACCTCATTACGGTATCCCATCCTCTGCAAGCATACTTTTACCATACGTTCATCAAGAGTAGTAGGATCAGTTGATTCATCGTGTATCTCCAAAACATCCCTTAACACTTGTTCAAATACAATAATCTCCTTTCCTTGAATGACAGATTTTATGCACTCTTCTTCTAGCTTGGCATTTTTCCAAAATTCCTCAACGAACTCCTTGATTATCACAGTGTTCGCCGTAATAGCCTTTAGAATCCTTGATCGTTGAAAGAATGGTAATATAACCCGGAAAGGTTCCATCTTGTCATCTGTACCATCCAAAAATGCACAAATGTTGTGATTTACATCAAAATCTTTTATCTTTACTATCTGCACACACAAACAAACAAAACATCATGTAAGAAAATTTTTACAAAATTTTATCAATTTGGAAAATTTTTCTAAGTGCCATATAAGACTGATATGCACATATAACTTACGTATAAGACTAGATCAGCGCGTAAGTCTTATTTCAACGTAAAATTTCAAGATAACGTGTAAGACCAGTTCAATGTATATGTCATTGCAACGTGTAAGTATTAATAAAATGTGTAAGTATGTATACATGTATGAGTATTAAGAGACGGATAAGTTTCATACAACGTGTAAGTGAACTTCAACGTATAAGTATGTATACGTGTAAGTCAGTTTGGTCAACGGATAAGTCTTTAACATTTATATGCCGTATAAGTCAAAAAGACTTATACGCCGTATAAGTGATAAACCCTTATGTGTTTAAACCAAAACTTAGGTTAAATACTGATTTGAAAAATTCAGACAACAATCATCAATCAAATATGGACAAAAGATTCGTATAGACATCGAAAATCATTTAAGATCAAAAACCCCTTAGTCTAATGTCAAAAAGAGTACGATACTGTTCATCGTCCTTAAACGAATACAGATCTAACATATAATCCCAGATTTATATCATTAAAGAATCAATTGGTGTGCGAATCAACCACAAGATTCAAAGATTTCAAATACACGGATGAAAATATCAAGATGTAAGGACAACTGTTCAACGACAGTGGATGGCGTGTATCTTTATCACAGAAAAGTATAAGCAGAAAATGAAAAATCCAGCGCATAATATGATATATATATATAGTCAGCATTTATACGCCCGTATAATTACTTGACTTATACGTCGTATAAGTTAAATACTTATACGTTGAAACTTTCAATCAATGTTTAAACTTGACAAATTTCACACTTTCGATCTCAATCAAGTCCAAATTAAAGACCTTGATGAATCCACTTAAAATTTTGACCACAAATTTGATTTCAAACATCCATTTCACATTTTCAAACTTAATCAAGTCCAAATTAATGACCTTGATAAATTCACTTGATTCAGATTCTTGGATATCCACTCGATTAATTACCTTGATAAATTCACCAATTTTGAGTATTTTTGTCAAAAACAACCACTCAGTTCAGATTCTTGGATATCCAAACCCGTTTAACCATTCACCAAAATCGAAAAGAAAAAAAAATGTAAAATCTTTTTGGTTTATAAATGAAAGTTGTAATAAAAAATATTTCAAAATTTGAACTAAGATATGAACATGAAGAAACATATTTTTGTGAGTTGAGAAAGGAATCATATTGATCGATCTGTTCTTTCATAACGATTTTATAGTTCAGGTTTATTATGTCTGATGTTAAACCGGTCATTGGTATTGTTGTCCACCTAAACTTCTATAACAAAAGTTTCAGAGACATCAGTGATACGATTAAGGTTCAATTAAGCACACAATATCATAACATGATTGGATTCTAATATTGATTCAGGTTTATTTTGATTTTTACCATGTCACCCCAACTTGACTTAAACCTTAGAACTAGCAGATCAAAACATTTTAAAAATTTTAATTTGGCAATCATAGAAACAGTTTTCCACAATAAGGCATACCCCCGTTATCAAGCAATACCCTAAGTTTCCTTTACCATGGATGAGTATGCACGATTTCATCTGTCGGATTGCAGACTTTGTATCCCCTAGGGTCCGTTTCTTATTGTACTAAGATGCGTGCAAGGGAGGAAAAATGTATGACTAAAAGCGTGTTTGATCAAGTCAGTAGTGAAAGTTTTACAAAGTACAAAGTGATCAAGTTTAATGACTTTTAAAGGCTCGCTCTTTGAGCACGTTTTTAAATATTCACCGAAATGAATACCCATATGATAAACCGCATAAAGACCTCAATGGTTCCAGAAACCTAGTGCATCCCATCAATACAAGATTTAAGGCCACAAAACCATACACCGCTGAAGTGTAGACTATGTACTAAGTGCTTAAGACACTTTTATTAATACTCTATTTTTGTGATCTACTGAAACATAAGGCTTGAGTATAACAGACTATTACATTTTTGCCTTCATTACCAAGACTTTTGCTGGAATG
The DNA here is from genome assembly GCF_021521415.1 of Bidens hawaiensis. NCBI lineage: Eukaryota > Viridiplantae > Streptophyta > Magnoliopsida > Asterales > Asteraceae > Bidens > Bidens hawaiensis. The sequence continues at coordinate 14,947 of NW_027497686.1, read as the reverse complement.
CTAACCTATCTTTTAATTAGGTAGTTATGTTTATATCACTTACTCCCTTACTTGTTTGTTTAAAAGCCTACCAATGCACCAAACATTAAGCAATAGACTTTTATACATAGTATTTCCGATACTTGGAACAAGATGATAAATGCACTATCATTTTCATTTTATGCTTCAAAAACTCATTTTAAGGAACATTTTCTATTGTTTTTGTGTTTTACACATTTTTTTATTGTTTTTGACTTTTTATATTTTTCAAATGTTTTGAATTTTCCCAAACCATTTCTCCCCCTAAAATCAAAAACCATTTTTCAAAAAGAATATTTACAAAGAAATGTGACCTGGTGAATGGCTACTCAAATGTCAGAATCCATAACTTCGGGATCACTCACTTTTCCACCTCCCATTTTCTTAATACCGTTAAGCCCTAACAAATACAAAAATATGTTTTTATCGAAATCTTTAGTAAAAAGATCAGCTTTTTGTTCGTAGGTGTGAATTATGTCTTCGATGATCAACTTCTTCTCTTAGCAATCACGGATGAAGTGATACCGTAAATCAATATGTTAAGTTTTAGAGTGACTTACCGGGTTCTTAGTTATGGATATAGCAGCAGTGTTATCTACAAAAATAGGAGTAGTAAGAAATTTTAAAACGTAATCGCGCATCTGTTGTTGTATCCATAAAACCTGAGAATAGCAACTAGATGCAGCCACGTACTCAACTTCACAGGTTGATAGCGATACAGTCGTCTGCTTCTTACCCTGCCATGTCACCAACCTGCTACCAAAGAATTGACAGCCGGCGGTGGTAGATTTGGCGTTCAGCTTGCAGCTTCCATAGTCCGAATCAGAACATGCTCTCAGCTCAAATACATCGTCTCATGGATACTAAAGACCGACCTCTGGACATCCCTTAAGATACCGAAGTATCCGCTTCACTAACGATAAGTGAGAGACCCTTGGATTAGATTGATATTAGGCGCACAAACACGTCGGATACATGATGTCTGGCCTTGAAGCTGTGAGGTACATGAGAGAACCAATCATAGAACGACAGAGTGTTTCATCAACCTTTTCCCCAGTGGGATCAGGACCAATTCCATGATTTAGCGAGATTGGAGTGTTGATCGGCGTTGAGGCAGCCATATTGAACTTTTCAAGGATATCTTTGACATACTTTGTCCGGTGAATAAAGATACCATCAGATATCTGTTCGACTTGCAAACCCAAGAAAAACTTCAATTCTCCCATAGCGTTTATCTCAAACTTCGACTTCATAACTTCCTCAAATTCTTTGCACAGAACATCATTTGTCGACCAAAGATGATATCGTCAATGTAGACCTAGACTATCAGCAAATGACCATCTACTTCCTTTGTGAAGAGTGTACAATCTACAGTGCCACGAACAAAGCTATCGTCTAACAGGTGTTGAGACAATGTTTCATACCAAGCTCTCGGGGCTTGATGTAATCCGTAAATAGCTTTGTCGAGAAGGTACACCTTGTCTTTGTGAATAGGATCGATGAACCCCGGTGGTTGTCCCACATAGACTTCTCACCCAATTTTCAATTAAGGAAAGCACACTTTACATCTAGCTGATAATCCTTGAATCCTTTCCAAGATTCAAAAGCTAAGAAAATCTTGATTTCTTCAAGTCTAGCAACGGGAGCATAGACTTCGTTATAGCGATTCCTTCCCTTTGATTTAAACTAAGAACCACCAATCGAGCTTTGTTTCTGACAATAATTCCATTTTTGTCCCTTTTGCACTTGAAAACCCACTTGGTATTAATTCATCGTTTGTCATCAGGTAGATCAACAAGTTTTCATACACCAAGCTTTTCAAATTGTAACAATTCTTCTTGCATCGCATTGACCCAACTTTCTTCTGTCAACGCTTGTTTATATATCTTCAGTTCACTTTGTGAAATAAAACATTTAAACGAGAACCGGTTTTGAAGATGAGAAACTTGAGTATAATAACAACTAAGACTTTGGTCAATTTGACTTCGAGTTCGAACTCCAGTATTAAAATCACCAATAATATTATTTTCCGGTTGATATGATAATGTTCGAGGCATAACTTCTTTAGGAGCCACCGCATCATTTGGAAGATTTTGTGACATTCTCTTCACTAACCAATTCATCAGAATTAGGTGTATGTTGAACCAAGGTCTCAATAACATCATCGTGATCTTCACCATCATCATCAAAGGAAGGTATAGCCAGCGTATCATCAACAGGTTCATCAACATTAGGTGACAGAACATCATTAAAGATTCGAACATTTTGTGTTTTATTTTCTTCATGAAACCCATCACCCAAATTTTGTTGAAATAACATAGTGGTCATTTCATCAGTGATTTACTCTTTAGGAAATGAGAAACAACTCCACAAGCTGTCATAGTTAAACATCCATGAATCACCCTTTCGTTGAATAGGAGTAGCATATCTTTGACAGTCAACATACTGTACTTGCACAACCCGGTTGATGCTAGGTAAGAATATACATCGTAAAGGACTGGCATAACCAACAAAGAATCCTTCCACAGACTTAGCACCAAATTTACCATCAGGATCAAGAACAGTACATTGTGATCCAAACGGCTCAAGCCACTCCAAATTCGGCTTTTATCCATTAAGCAGCTCGAAACAAGTTTGCCAAACTTCTTTACCGTTAGAACGTGGTTAAGAGTGTAACAAGCTGAGGCATTTGCTTCTGACCAAAAGCTAACAGGTAGTTTCGAATCAGCCAACATAGCCTAGCTGTCTCAATTAAAGTCCTATTCTTTCGTTCAGCACCTCCATTCTGTTGTTGAGTATACGGAGCACTTAATTCATGAAGAATACCATGCTCCTTATAGTATTGAAGCATTATGTTACTGAACTCGGTCCATTGTCGCTTCTGATCCTTCGGATTGGCAGATTATATAACATCTCAAGCTTCCTGAATAAGATCATTAAGTTGTCGAAGGTCTCATCTTTCGACTCAAGAAACATCACCCACGAGAAGCATGAGTAATCATCAGTAACCACCAAACAATAAAGTTCCCCCGTGATACTTTTGATACTCACCGGACCAAACAGATCCATATGTACCCTCTAGAAAGGTAAGCTGATTGAGTTGAGAGACTTCTTTGGGTGAGACTTCTTCTTCTGTTTACCATTATTACAACTCAAGAAATCGGTACTCAAATGAAAACCCTTGACGTTTACCCCTTCAACCAGTTGGTTATGAAAAGATAGTTCATCTTGCATTGATGTGACCCATTCTTCGATGCCATAACACAGATTCCTTTTCAGATGGGTTGGTGACAAAACACTGAACAATGCCTTGATTCGATGATGCAACACTCATATTAAGAACATAAAGATCATTCTCCCTTGGTGCTTTCATCAATATCCATTCATCTGGAATCTTGAACCCAGGCTTTTGAATCAAACAATCTTGACTTGAAGTGAGTTGAAAATCCTTTGTCACAAATTTGGGAGATAATAAGCAAATTATTCTCCAGCTCAGTGATGTAATTCACATTCTCAAACATCACTTTCGCATTCGATAAAGTACCCTCACCAACAATCTGTCCTCCTTGATTTCCCGCAAACGCCACATATCCTCCTCGAATAGATTTAACATTCTTTAGCAAATGAAGAGTTCCAGTCATGTGTCGAGAGGCTCCATTATCCATAATCCAACTTGAGTCATTGGATCTTGAAAGCCCCTACAAAAGTATGTGATTAATGAAACAAGGAAACCCAAGCCTTCTTGGTATTGGGTTGTTCAATTTCTCATAGAAACAATCATCAAAGCTATCATCCTCGGAATCGGTCAATGATTCAACCGATTAGCATGATTTAAACGAATGAGAATTAGAAGGCTCAGATTTTAAAGACTCAACTACTTTCTCAATTTCAGAAGACCCAACTTCTTTCTTAGTGGTTGAATTAATAGGTTTATCTTTGATTTTACCCTTAACCACCCAGTTCTGCTCAACAGAACTAATTTTCTTGTAAAAAACCATCATTTTTTGTTGAACACCGGATACGATCAATACCGATTCATAATATATTGATTAGATAATAGATCTAGTTATGTGATATGCTATATATTAGGTAATTGGACTATAATATTAATGAAGTAATTGATAGAGAACAATTGGAAAGAGGTTTGTAAAATACTTAATCAATACTTAAATTAACAAATGCAAACATGCCTTATATAGACGATGGGATGCCATTCGTTACACATCCTATAACGAATGGCCTCCATTCATTTTCATTACATAAGTTAACGTATGGTATAGCGAATGACTTATTCGCTATACCCCATTCGTCAAAAAATCATGAAGAATGGATTAATTACATAGCGATTGAGGTCCATTCGTTAAACATCTGTAACGAATGGACAATACAAAGAACGAAGATGGCTCATTCGTTAAACATCCTTAATGAATGAATTGTTCATAATAGCGAATGGGCTTATTCGTTAAACATCCTTAATGAATGAGCCTTACATAACGAATGGGTTCACGTTTACATAAATACCCCTTTAACGTTAAAATAATATTTAATTACAATCGATAAATTACAAAGACTCTAGATGATAAAACCGTGCACTAATAAACACCCCCTCCTCTTGAGATCTTTGTCTTTAATTACTTGAACCTCTTCGTCTTCCAATCTCGACAACTATGAATCCCGAACACATGACACAGGTACAACACGTTTAAATTTCATAGCTCGATCGTAATCGTCTTTACGTTCGATCAAAATCTTGTTCTCAAAAAGCACGTTATTGTCGGTTTCCGATAAGTTAACGAGCCCCATTGGGTCGATAACTCGTATAAAGCTGGTCTTCAGTCCTTTACCCAGCACAATGACTGCCTCGCCAGTCCGATTATCGTAATACCATCGACTGAACGATAGGTGAAGACTCTGTAAAAAAGGTCTTCATCGGTACACGTTTCATCGTCTTCAGCGGTTTAACGTTAAGTACAAGTTTCCTCCAACCCGTACGAGGATCAATTTCGTTAATGTACTTACGGGTTGGGACTTGTGGCTTAAAGAACTTAAATCCACGGTTTACCTCGAAGAGCAGATGTTGGTGAAACCATTCTGCTAATCGATCTCCACAGCGATTTATGAACGACCGATTGGTGAGCATAAGAACATCCCACCTCGGTAGTGAGAGAACGTCAGTGATGTATTGGAAATACTGAACACCGTTCTCCTACTTGATAATATAAAATTTTATCGTTGGTGATATATCGGAAATACTGAACACCGTTCTCATTGTCGACACGGCTTTGAAAGTAGTCCTTTGATTTGCTTTAGCCCATGCAGCAACGCCCAATTGTTGTTCTCGATTGATGTACTGGTAAGCTTCAATAATCTTACGAACACGTTTGCTGCGGTACTCAAACCATCCCAAAATATCAGCCTCAGACAGATCAGAGTCCCATTCAGGCATCTTGGCTTTGTTCTTTGTAGTCTTTTCCAGATGGTCTTTAGCAATTTTAACGTAGCCTTTAGTAAATGTAGGAACACCCTGATCAACATTTGAACATTGATATAGATCGGGGTATTCCTATGCTGTCACATCCTCCATTTCTATCTCCTCATCCTCATAGATAAACGACATATTCCCATGTAGAGTACTCGCATCTAGCAGCACTTCCTCATCATTCACCACCTCGAAATCCTCCTCAGCCTCCAACGCGTCTAATTCTTCGTTGTTCAGCCTTAATAATAATGAAATTTGTTCGCGCGTTAGGTTTTGATCGACAAACTGTCCTTCTTCAATTTCATCTGCGTTGGCAGTGCTCACCACTACCCCCTTCTCGAAGTCCATAAATAGGATGGTGTTCGCTTTGATTGACTCGATAGGTTGAGCATTTGTCGAGTCCTCGTAAACGACTATCTGTAGATCATTGCCTTCACCTCCACCACCACTGGTACCAGCACCCAAGGATGAGCTGTGAGCTTGTTTCAGCTCACTTCCTCCAGTACCCGGAGCATCAGGATCATCATCGTCATTCTTCAGTTTCTTAAATGCATCATCTTTACAAGTCAGCTAAAGGATGAGATCTTCCTGCTCCTTAATCTTCGCACCCCTAAGCCGTTACAATCTCACAAAGCTCTTTTGTTTCCTTCTAATAGTAGGAAACGTATCCCATCAGACGACGTTGGTTCATCATCATTTTCTCTTGAGCTTGATGACCAGCCGCCATATGATTCTCGTATAAGTGAATCAAACTCAAGAGCATGTCAAGTATGAAATCTAGGAGGTACAGGCTGCACAGGACCCTGAGGACGGCTGATTCTCATAAATGAGACATCCAAAGGTTGTGTGGTCATCACAGTCAGTGTCGGAGGAACCACCGGTGTAACAGCAACAGGCCTTGGCATAGAAGATAAAAATGATTGTGGAATCAACCCAAGCGTAGGATCGGAAGTGAGCGTGGTCGTCAAAGTGAGTACCTGGGTGCTAGTAGTAAGTGGCACTGCCGGACTTTGAGATGCGGATGACCTCGACACACGTGAACCAATCTCCACACCAGATCCATGTATAATACGGCACTTGGGCAGTTGATCTTTTGCTAATGCCTTGCCCTTACGCTTTTGTTGAGCAGCTTGTGAACTTGCTGCCTCAGCGTCATCACGTCGTTGATCACCTCCGTTGCCACCATCACCACCATCTCCACCATCATCTCCACCACCGTTCCCACCTTGTCCTTCTTCTCATTCGGAATCCGAGTCGTCGTGAATCCAACGGTCATTAGAAGGACATATATATGTCGGATTCGACAAGTGACCAATCAAACGTTTGGTCCTTGGGATATCCTGCAGTTCCTTGCTCCTGTACAACTTCATCCTCTTCATCGTTTCTTCATTCATATGGTCCAGCTTTAACACGTCATTTTTCAACGTCCTATCAATCTCCAAATTAGAAATTAAATTCTGAATGATCAGTTGGACAAACCGTGGATACATCAAGAATAAACTGTGTCGGTTCTTGACTAATCAGTTTTCCTTTAGGTGATAGAAGATGAGCTTAGAAAAGTTAAATGGTTTGTTTAACACAAGAGCTACGAATGCCGATTGTAGCATGATTTAGCCTTCGTCGTATCCACCCTTGCGTCCCCCAAGGCTATGTATAAGAACTTGCAGTAGATACTTGTACGGGGCACACAAATAAGCCTTGTTGTATTGGGAACGTTCAAGTTCACATGAATAGAATAATCGTTGAAATAACCCATGAATCAATGATCTATCAAATTCACATGGGTTATCCATGTTATCCACAAACCTCAATGCCTGTCAGATAACCCCAGGTGATACAAAAATTGGTTTGTTGTTGACTTCGGCGACGATATGGTTTTCAGACTCAATGTAATGACCCGAATTCCAAAAAGGTCGAATGACGCTAAAGTAAACTGTTGTGTCAGCAGTAACAGCAAAGGTTATCCGAAATCGTCGTATAAACGCTCTAATGTCTCGGAACATGTCCTCATCAGCGAAATTATCTTGAACAAAAGCACAAATGAAAGAACGTCTAAAATCCAAGATCTAGCCGCTAACCCGATACATCAATATGATAAACACGAAATCGATACGTTAAATAATACTTTATTGATAACTTAAGGATGAATACATTATGGAGAATAATTTAGATCTAGAGAGAATCCAGCATGGTAACAATATTGGATAAATTAAGCTTGGATCTCTCCTAAATTATGAACATGAGCTGCCTATTTATAGGCCATCAGCTCCATTCGCTAAGTTAGCCTCATTCATTATACTTGAGTAACGAATGAGACACCATTCGTTATGCCTTCATAACGAATGGGCTCTCCATTCATTATACTACATAACAAATGGGCTTATAACTTAACGAATAGCTAGTCTACAACGAATGGACCTCATTCGCTATACAATCCATAGCGAATGGGCCATTTTACATTAAATAAACATATTAGACTGTTTATAACTTATTCGATTGCTACGGAAACCAAATCCGTGCACTAATAACAAATGTTGTGCTTTTTGTCAAATGACAACATTGGGATCTCATGTTCTTGTTGTTGTTGAACATGTTGCTGATCAGCTACTGGAGCCTCTTGTGCAATTTCATCTGCCATATCTGAGAACACATAAACCCGAGAATTAGTCAAAACGAACATTAATATATAAATTATTTAATAATCAAAAGTTCTATCTTTGAAAATATTTTATAAGTGTCTTTCGTTATCTTTCAATTGTTGGTTCATTCGTTATAACGAATGAGGTTATTCGCTATAACGAATGGCCTGATTCGTTATGAGTAACATAGCGAATGATTGATAACGAATTAATCATGAATGAGTGACTAATTAACCATAACGAATATAAGTTCATTCGTTATCAATGCAGGTGAATGGGTTGATTCGTTATGTTAATCATAACGAATGGATCCCGAATGGGTCTTGAACACGAATGGATGTCCATTCGTTAGCTGTAACGAATAACTACCAATAATTAGCAACTTTGACTATAACGAGTCAAAGTCAAAACTGAGTATGAACTCAGGTAGTCAAACATGCAATTGCATAATCAATTAAGCCATGTATGATGATATATTAACACAAATCAAGCATGAATCGTCTCTCAATGATATCGATAACCGATTCATCATACCCATTTAGATAAAAATTAATTAAAACAAGGTTTTCGTTCATGATTTAAAATCCGATGCTTTAATCGGTTAATTAACCTATGAAATCACCATGATATTTGACGATTCTTATTGATTTTGATCACAATTATCTAACGAATCTGAGATTTTCAACACTTGATATAATGAAGTTCAAATTTTTGAGAAAATTTTGCCGGAGGTTTGTTAGGAAAGTATGAATATCTATGCGAACGAATAAGACGTTTCGTTCAATCCCTGTTCATTATATACGACAAACATTGCACGCCTTCCTAGATAACAAATTAGTCTATTCGTTAATTCAAAATTAACGAATGGTCTTATTCTTTACTTCATTTGTTAACCCCGTTAACGAATAAGTAATAGCTTAAACCTCATAACGAATCAATGTAGGTTTGTGCTTCATTCGTTATCAAAACAGATGACGAATGGGGTAATTCATTATCAGTGAAGCGGAAACGAATTAAGTTAACGAATGGGCTAATTCATTATCCAAACAAATATATTAAATACCCTCATTCATTATCCAGATTGATAGCGAATGGACACTATTCATTATAATTTCTCATAACGAATAGCCATTAAATTAAACTCTTTTTCATTTTAAAATTAAAAGAATTAAATAATGCATCAAAACCCGTGTCCCGATAAACTTTACCTTATAATTCTTACCAGTCGGAGTAAGATGCAATACCTTAACATGTTTTGCGTTCAAAACACATAACTTAAAATCAAATAATTTAAAAGAATTAAATAACTAAATTAAATAATTAAATAAGATGAGAAAATCTTTTTGGTATTTTCTTTTCATTTCAAATATTTACCCTTAAACCCGAAAATTGAAAATAAAGCAGAAAACGAAGTATTTTTGGATTTTTTTTGAATATTTTCTATTAAGAAAGTAAATAAACTAAAATATCAAAACTATTTTATGAAAGCAATACATATTTTTGTGAGCAGAGAATCATATAGACCAAATTTCCCTTCCATCGCAGTTTATATTTCAGTGTTATTATGACTGGTGTTAAGTCCGTCATTGATATTGTTGTCCACCAAAATTTTATAACAAACTTTCAAGTATTTTTTTATATATATTAATTTTCAATTAAAGCACAGAATCAGAAACTATCAGCCTCTAATCTCAGTTCAATCTTAATTTGATTTTTTCCTTATCACCCCAACTTGACTTAAACCATTATGTTGCCGATCAAAATTTGAATTTATATAGATATTTAAGAGCGATGCACCAAGCTTCCTTTACTGTGAATGAGTATGCACAAGTTCATCTGTAGGCTTACATACATTGTATCTCATGTGGTCCGTTTCTTATTGGTATTGGAACGCGCACAAGGGAGGAACAATGTATGACTAACAGCGGATTTTGATCAAGTCAGTAATTCAATCTGTCTAATGTACAGCAGTGATCAAGTTTAATGACTTTGGGTTTGCTCTAAAAGCTTTTGAAATATCCATGCTTATGAATACCCAGATGATTAAACAGCATAAAGACTCACAGTGTCCAGAAACCAGATGCATTTTATTTAGACTTTTTGTTTTTGTTGATCAGACAAACATAAGGCTTGAGTATGATAGGCTATTACATTTCTGTCATCATTACCGAAAATTTTGGAAGAGACTAACACCCCTTTCAATTGGGCATTTCTTTATGTTTATATCACCTACTTTACCCTAACATCTTGTTTAAGACCTATCAATGCACCAATGCAATTAAGCACTCAGCCTTTTAAACTTATTTCTTTCTGGATATGGGACCAGATGATCAATGTACTATCATTTTCTCTTTTTTCTGCAAAACTTATTTTTTAAGAGCATATAAATCAATCGCCTCAGTCACTTTCAGTCTATAGATTAATGGCTGCCCTATAAATCTACAAGTAGATAACAGGACCAAAAATGCAAGCATGTTCCACAAACATAAATAACGGACATAATTTTCCGTGAGAGAATTAAATAAAAAAACACAACAATCTCCCCCAAGTACTTTCCATTATTAGGTAAATGGTTATCCCGAATATCTACAAGTAAATATCGGGACCAAACATATACACGTATATGTCCTTCAAATCTGAGTAGTTGGCATAATTTTAAGCGAAAGAGTGCAAAAAATCTTTTTGATATTTTTGAAATATTTGAATGTTTTTGGTTTTTCTCTATACATACAAAAACACAATGTTTTTGGCTTTTCAGATTTTTCTATATAAACAGAAACACAATCTTTTTGGCTTTTCAAAATTTTCAATGTTTTTGGATTTTCAAATTTTTCAATGTTTTTGGATTTTCTCTATACATACATAAAATCACAATATTTTTGTGAGAAAACCCGCCATGGATCTAGCCGCGTCGATACATCGATTATACAATACGATATGAATACTTTAAATACATAGTTTATTGATAAATAATGAATAATTACATAATAAGTTATGGAGAGGATATAACTTAGATCTAGGACCTCACACCTCTCATATGTGTGATCTCACTTAATTATGAGAATGGAACCACCTATTTATAGGCCACATGCTCCACGTTAAGTTAACTCTAATTCTTCATGCCTCCATAACGAATTAGACTCCATTCGTCAACATTCCATGACGAATGGTAATAACTTAACGAACTAGCCTCATTCGTTATGCTTCCATAACTAATGGACTTATACATTAACGAACTATCCTAGATCACTAACGAATGGACCTCATTCGCTATACAAACCATAGCGAATGGCCCATTTACAATAAATATTCAATTTAGACTATCTATAATTTATTCGATCGCTACGGACAACCAAAACAGTGCACTAACATTTTGTATTTTCATTTTCACCCCCAAAACCCAACACATAATCATAAGTAAAATAAAATAAACAAAATAAAAGTAAAGATAGTTATCCTTGCTTAAGGATATCAGCAAGAGTTTTCTATCCATTTAAACCAAGCAAAAAGTTAAAACACTTTTTGTCAAATGCTTTGATAAACAGATTGGCTTTCTGAAAATCCGTGTGCACCTTCTCAATATCATTCAATTTTTTTTCAAAGCAGTCATGTATAAAATGATATCGAATTACGATATGCTTTGTCTTAGGGTGGTGCACGGTGTTCTTGGTGATACAAATAGCAGCAGAGTTATCAATAAAAATGGGGGTAGCAAGAAAATTCAAACCATAATCCCGCAAGTGTTGTTGGATCCAAAGAACCTGTGAACAGCAAATCGAGACTCCCACATACTCTACTTCTGCGGTTGAAGTGGATACCGTTGTCTGCTTCTTACACTACCAGGAAACAAGACGGCTTCCTAGAAACTAACAACCCGCTGTGGTAGATTTAAAATTGATCTTGCATCCTCCATAATAAGAATAGGAAATCGCAGTGATTTCAAAACTATCATCAATGGGATACCATAACCTGGTGTTAAGATTACCCCTCAGATAGTGAAGTATACATTTAACCGCCGCCAGATGAGTCACTTGGGGACTCGATTGATACCTTGAACACAAACAAATAGCAAACATTATATCAGGACGAGAAGCAGTTAAATACATTAATGAACCAATCATTTCTCGGTAAAGGGTCGGATCTACAGTATCCTCCAATTCGTCCGGTGACAAATTGTGACCCACGAGAAGAGGCGTCGAAGGGATTTTTCCGGCAGTTATCTTGAATCAGCTCAAGACATCGTTCACATATTTTGTCTGATGAATAAAAATTCCCGTGTCAGACTGATGAACCTGCAACCCTAAGAAGAAATTCATCTCCCCATCGAGCTCATTTCAAATTTCGTCTGCATCGACTTCTCAAATTCCTTACACAGCTTGTCGTTTGTTGAACCAAATATGATGTCATCGACATATATTTAGACAAGGAGAAATCATCACTAACGTTCTTGTAAAAGAGAGTACAGTCCACAGTTCCCAGTTTGAATCCATTATCGGTAAGATGGTCAGCAAGTGTGTTGTACCAAGCTCTCGGGGCTTGGTGTGGAATATAAAGAGCCTTGTTTAATTGGTAAACACGGTCCGGATAATTTGAATCTTCAAAACCAGGAGGCTGCGACACAAATAATTCTTCATGAAGTTCTCCATTGATAAACGCACTCTTGACATCCATTTGATAAACCTTAATGTTTTTGAAAGCTGCATAGGCCAAAAATATTCGTATAGCCTCCAATCGAGCAACTGGAACATATACTTCCGTGTAATATATGCCTTCTTGCTGATGAAAGCCTTGAACAACCAATCATGCTTTCTTCCTTACAATAACCCCACGATCATCTTTCTTGCACTTAAATACCATTTTGTTGGAATTGGCTTTTTAACTTTAACGGGCTTGTCAATGAGACCCCCAAACAACTAGTCGATGAAACTGTTGCAACTCTTCTTGCATCGCTTCTACCCATGATGGATCTTCAAGCGCCATACGAACACTCGTTGGTTCCATTTGAGATAAAAATCAAGTGTATTACGCGTGATTCATGATTCTAGATGAGTGCATATCGGCATACGCACACAATATATTAGCATCAGTTGAAGTGATAATCTGATGACGTGTTTGCACACCAACATCAAGATCACCAATGATGTTGTCCTGAGGATGATAAGTATGAATCCGAAGTGTAGAATTCTCAGACACAAAAACATTGTCAGTTAAATTAGTTAGATTCACCTCGGCATCATGAGACGATTCACTAATCTCATGTGTTTCAGGAAATGGAGCCGAGGAGGAATCAACAAAATGACCATCATCCGACGAGATATAAATCACATCAGATGTTTTAGGAAGATCATCTTGTGGAGCATCATCATAATTAGTTCCAGAAGACCTTGAAGGTAGAAATTGATCTTTTAAATAAGCACGTACCAAGTCCTCATCAGGTTGATCAACTATTTGAGAAAATGAGTTAAATAAACTTTCATATCGAACATCCAATCAGGCCCTTTTCTAGCGGGAGGTGTGGTGTATCGTTGACAATCGACATTGTACCACTCCTCTACACAACCCAAAGTAAAATTAAGTACAAGTTTCTTAGGAGATGCATATCCCAAGAAATAACCTTCAATCGCCTTAAATGAGTTAAATAAACTTTCATATCGAACATCCAATCAGGCCCTTTTCCCAGCAGGAGGTGTGGTGTATCGTTGACAATAGACATTGTACCACTCCTCTACACAACCCGAAATAAAATCAAGTACACGTTTCTTAGGAGATGCATATCCGAAGAAATAACCTTCAATCGCCTTTTCTTTGAATTTTCCCGCATCTTTCTTCAACATAGTACAAGGACACCAAAATGGTTCCAAATACTTTAAATTAGGCTTTCTCTTGTTCAGAAGCTCGTAGGTCGTCTTTTGTAGCTTCTTCACAGTTAAAACACGATTAAGCGTGTAGCAAGCAGTATTCACAGTCTCGTTCCAAAATTAAACAAGAAGCTTAGAATCTGCGAGCATTGTTCTTGCAGCTTCAATCGGTGTTCGATTCTTTCTTTCTGCAACACCATTCTGTTGAGGTACATATGGAGCACTGTATTCTCGATAAATTCCTTTCTGAATACAAAAGAAATTCAATACAGTATTCGATGAATCCTACGGCAGAAATGCCGGGGCGCGAAGTGATTGCTCACGGCTTTTCAAAGGTTACTATCAATCAATAATATGAGTTTCAATATCTATTAATTAAATTACATATAAAACAAAATCCATACAATATTCAAACAAAACCATAATGTATCAAACAAATATAAATCATAAATAATATTGTCTCGTTAATATTTTCTGTAAGTCCCCGTTGCGATGGTGATTGATACGAGATCCGCACGAGGTCTAGGAGTGCAGAATCCTCCTAGACTCGTTTATGGTGTTGGAGACGAAGAACACGATTATACACAAACAAACACACGAATGGGATAAACAGATCTGCATATCACTTTATATATTAAACAAAAACACATTACATACCAAACGAGAAAACATATTATGGCCGACCCGAGGTGAGCTCTACCTCAGGTCTGCCCACGAGACTCTCTCTATCAGTTTCTCTCTCAACAATGTAACGGCTACACACAATACTCTCTTTCGGTTCTATATTTTAATAATGAAACCCTAAACATGACACACACATATATATAGATAAATATCTTCGGGGGCTTGGGCTTGGGCCTCCAAACGAACTTGTTCTAACTTCGCCTATGGCGAAGTTGTTCTAACCTCACCAATAGGTGAAGTTGTCCTAACTTCACCACTTCACCCCAGCT
>NW_027497685.1:0-130931 GCF_021521415.1 Bidens hawaiensis | reverse complement strand
CAAACAATTGGTCAAGTAATTCTCTAAAACAACAAATATTTTTGCAGCAAACAAAGATTATTCTAAAACCTAAAGAGAAAACCAAGAAAAAAAATTTTTCAAATAACCAATCATTATAAAAAAAGTGAAAAAGTAAAAAAAAAGAAGTTTTGTAATATTGAGAATAAATTTATGCAAAAACATGGCGTTAATACCCAATTCCTCCGTTACTGTGAGATAAACCTCATGCCATATAAATATTTTTTCGGAAGCTTGAGTGAGTCATATGTTTCATGTGATTTAGAACTTGTCGCAATTATTCATTTCAAGACCGCACGAAGCGTTGTATAAGGAAGAAGGTAATATTGGAACAATTCCATCAAACCATTACCGAATTACAAAACCCAAAAACCTTAACCAAAAACCTTATCCCTCTCACCGGTAAAATACAACACTAGTCTTTTACCAGCAGACCCTAAAGAACTGGAAATGCATTCTTTCGATTTCAATTTCCTTTGCTGCATACACTTCATAAAACTTAGGGAGAGAATCTTTCTCTTTAGCAATGAGGTGAGGAAACAGTGGCACCAAGACGAACAAAGGCCACCATTCTATGGAATTTCCAAAAACGCAATGAAGAGAAGAGCAAAAAGATATGACCGATGCTTAGGTTGCGGAAAATAGTCCCACGAAGGAAGATGTAGAAAAAGTCAAAGTCAGTCTTAGCATGAATATACCAAACTAATGAGGGTGGAGGCTATTAGGCTCAAAGCCAAACGATCCATTAGAGTTAGAAGTTATATTCAGAACAGGATTGAGGAATAATTGATCCACATCCTCGATAAAACTGGTCTTGACGATCTGACCTTAAAAGAGTCATTAGGTATATATAAAAAAAATATTTCGGAGAAAAGGAGCTAACCATAGAAGACATCACAAGACTCCCGATAATTAGTGGAAGTTGTATTTAACATCCTCATTAACTTAAACCCTTGAACCACCACAAAATACCAAATCCGTACTCACGCAAAACCAAACCATTTTACCTTCTGATCTATGCAACCCTTTAAAAGGTGGAGATTTGAACTTGTTACAAGCTTATTTATCACAGGTTGCATTTTGACTAAGAGTGTTCACATACATACATCACAGGTATGATAAGATATAAAACCGAGTGTGAGTGAACATTGTGAGAACGTAACGTTTTGCATAAACGGAAGCTCATAAAAAAAAGTTCCTTCATATTTATCACTAACATAAAGATTGGTTATTTTGTTTCATCTTCTTAGAGCTCACTTAAGGGATGGTTATAATCTAAGCCTGCTATTTTTAGAGGATAATTATAAGAAGATTGCTTGAGGACAAGCAATGTTCAAGTGTGGGGGATGTTTGATGTACATAGAAATATATATCTTTTCAGCATCAAATAATCCCTAAAAACTGCAATTTCTATCTAATAACATAGCATAAGAGGCTACTTATCATAATAAAACATAATTTCAGGTGAAACCAAGCCCCAAACAAAGAAACAAGCGAAAAGACGAAGAAAAACAGAAGAAAACACAAGAAAACAAAGAAACGCGCCCCCATGCCTCAAGAAACACGCCCCCCATGCTTCTGAACACAAGAAAAGACAAAATCTGGAAGCATAAGCACGGGGTCGTGCCAATCAAGCACGGGGCCGTGGACGAGAACACATAAAAGATAAAAAAGAATTGAGCATATGTCACTAAAAACCACGGGGCCGTGCCTACCAAACACGGGGCCGTGGCTACCTCACCGAAAAGACAAAACAAATCTGGCACATGTCATAAAAATGCACGGGGGGCGTGACCATCAAGCACGGGGTCGTTCCTCACTCTCCAGATTGCCTATAAATAGTGGCTCATGTTGCACTAATTTGGTGTGCCTTGAAAAGATATCTATCCGATTTCACTTATAAAAACACACACTAACACTCACCTTGAAGATCTAGTGAAGAGTTTGAAGGCTTGGAGGTCATTACCATCAACCATCATCACCATCGTTAAGAAGGAAGATTCATCTATAATTGGTTAGATTGTTCCAAGTTTAATCATGTATTTGTTATCTTCATTCATTTTAATGTTTATCATCATGCTCATTATGAGCTAAACTCCTTTTACCATCTAAAATCTATGAAGAAGCTTTGTTTTACTTGATAATTAATCAAGACATGTGATGTAGCCTAGTAAAGTACATGGTTATATTACAATTATCTTTTGTTGAGAAATGTTTCACCATCTTAAATCACTAATTCAAAGTTGGTGGTTGTCAATTCCATTGGCAATCGTTCATGATGATTCATGTTCTTGAAAGATAGAAATACTTTGATACATTATCGAAACATGGATCCTTATATTGTACTTAGAAATGATGAGATATAATTTATGATGTATTTCTCTAAACCTTAGTAATCCGAAAATGGCTTTGCTTAGGATATCAAATTAGTTAAATAAATCATATGTTAATGGAATGTGTAATTATAACCTACATAAATCAACCAGGGGGAGGTTGTGTGATGAACTACAACCACCCGAAGTTGTTATAATTGGTATTTGAGAAATCGAAGTCAATCCTAATCTTTCTACTTTACGAAACTACTTGCCAACTTAAATTGACATCATTGAGATGGCATGACATTAGGAAATGGTTGACTTTAAAATGCGCATGCTATCTCCTTAGTGCCAAAGATGCTCACTTAAGGTTTAAGGAGCTATCTATCATATATTGCTACGGCAAGTTTATCATATGTCTAAATATTAATTATCAATGTCGAAATGGAGTGGATTCTTGATCTTAGATGGTAACCTTCGCAAAATTGAACAACTCATTTAGAATTTCTTGTCTTGGTCACCTATATATTATATATAAGTATTTATATTTTATAAAAAGTTCAAAAATTAACCCCAAGATGATTAAAACCTCCGATTAAAGTAAAACAACGATTTATTATTAGAAACATATGTGTCCACGGATCGATACTTGGTTCTTACCAATACTATTCTACATATGCGATAGGTACACTTGCCTATTTTGTGTGTGTTTAGTCTTTGTAGAAATCACCTTTTATAAATTTAAAACACGATCTTGTGCAAAAGCAAATCATTCCATCCTTTATATTTTACCACGCGCACGCGCACACATCAACAAGCCTCCATAAAAAAAACTTTATAGTGAAAATTGAATAATCGTCACCTATAACAACCAACAATCGTTCAAACGATTATTAACAAAGTAACATAAAACCAAATACCCAAACAGCTTAATAGTAACAACATAGTAAACAACAACAACTTACCATACAAGTCTTTCGGGTCGCAATAGTTACTTTCTGGCCTAATTTGAACTCCGATCCGAAAATTACTAGGGTGCAACAAGTTATTTTGGGTGAGGATCGTAAAAATGAGTCACGTAAAACCTAATTGCAGGGATATAAACGATATATTATGGTTAACGTGCTAAAAGAAGAGATTACCCCTGACCATTAAAGGTCAACGTGGGTTTGACTAACGGTAGAGGCAAGAGTGAGCCCGCCGGAAAAAGATAAGGGTTCGGTTGGCTTTATTGTTGGCTTCCCGGGAGATATACTGGTTGACTCCCATAATGTAGCACCGGACCTATCGGTTGGTTTTTGACCAAAGAAATTGGTATAATAACTATTGTTACTCGCCATGTCGGATGGTTCGCGTATAGGTGTTGGCTTAGATCGGATGGCTACTCGACGTCTATGACCAAGATAGTTTATATAAGACATATGCGCTAGTTAGATTTATGGACAGGAAGATTACCACTCCTATCTTATTCCTACGAAGTAATACTAATAATAACTTTAAGGTTAAAGCTTAGGTACTAATGTTTTAAATACCTAATTTGCTGAAACCATTGGCTCTGATACCAACCAGTCACACCCCGACTTAGGGCCTAGGAGCGTGACCAATAGTTGGTACAGTTTTAAAAAATATATCAGAGTTTATGGGTTGATTTTAGCGGAAGACATTAGATTGATTAAAATATTAATTTACATTGAAAATTTACTTGGAATTTAAATACCCAAGTATTCGTTTACAAAACTATTGTTAATATTACAAAGATTTCATTATCAAAAAACTGAGCCAACTTGTAACGCGGGGCCTCTATTTCCATGATGACTCCAATCCTTGCTATTGCTTACTAATACTTAGTTACCTGCAATGGGTGGAAAATAGTTTAGCTATGTGCTGGTGAACAAGTATGACTCTAAAAATATTTAAAGTACGGTTACAATACAAATATAGTTTTTTGTACAGCTCGGCAGAAAGTATTTCATTTCGGGAATTTGTACCACTACCTAACACAGACAAAAGTGTTCCCAGAGCCACGTAGCCCCTGATGGAGAACTAGTTATGACTGTTAGCCTGCGGCCACATATCCTTTGATTGTTTAGGCTAGACAGTTATGTATGGATCCAGACACATGTGTAATCGATCTGAGTTGCTTTTATTTTCTACCTTGTATTATAACGTTTTAGAGATCACGTAATCTCATGTAAACGTTGACTGACTTTTTAAGATAAACAACATGTTCATCTTATAGAGTATAAATATGTTTTCACTGTTTGTAAAGGTTTAACATATTCACCTGTACTGTCGGTGTGCGTTTGAAAACCTTGATTGTGAATGCGAATGATATCAACATATACCTAAATAGGTTTGTATAAATATTTGAATAGTGTTTCTTGATTAAGCTATTGACCTTGAGCTTAACCTTGATAAAGTTTCCAACTTTATGTTTGAATGAAAACACTTGGTTCTATGTGACGTTTAATATAGCATGCTTTGGCTTAATAGGTTCTAACACGTTGGTGAGTTTCTCCAGGTAAGTAAACGGGTACCGCGGTTGATTGGGATTTATACGAATTACTTTTCTTTAGGCAAGAAACTCACTACTAATGATATCCTCCTTACAGTTTACTACATGCCCGTTAAAATATAATTTTGTTAACATTACTTCATTAGTAAGTAACGTTTATGAAAACTCGTTGTGAATGTTATAAAATACTTTTAAGGTTAAGGATCTTGCCTCCTTTAATTTCTTAGCTATAATTTGAATAACTTCAACATAACCCATACTTTAGTACGAGTACTCGGAATGATAATAAGAAAAGAGTGAACTTTGACGGGTAGGGTCTTGATCTAAACACGCTTATATGATTGATAACTTGTTTAGAACTTCTATATTTGCACGAATTTTGAGAAAACGGAACGTCGACTCGCCGTAGCAATCGGGCACGATTCCCTAGGCTTATGTGTGTGTGAATGATGGGGTTTTGGGATGATTTTGGATCAAACCCGTAGCTCCCCTTTTATAGACGAATTCTGCACCTCATCGCGATACACGATGGAGTATATTGCAGGCCATCGCGTATGCGACGCCACAATTTCTAAAAGAATGCCACGTGTTGACACGTGGCCTGTCAAAACGTGCCACGTGTTGACACGTGTACCCGGTTGCTTAACGGGGTCATCGCGTATCACGATGGTCCTATAGGTTTGGCCATCGCGTATCACGAAGCCACCCAAAATATTGTTTTGTGTGCAAGTCCATCACGTAACGCGTTGGGTTTATAGTTATCCCGTCGCATATCGCGATGGGTTGAAATTTTCAGAATTTTCATTTTAAGTCCCTAGTCTTTAAGAATTGACATTTTTTGCTTAAATTTATAAGGGTGGTCTACGTGGTGTTACACATATTACTTTTTGAATAAGAATAAACGAACTTAACTACTTTTTTTAACAAAAAAATAAACGAACTGGACTACTTTTTTAACAAAAGTAAACGATTTGAACCACTTTTTAACAAAATAAACGAACCGAGTTACTTTCTTAATAAAAATAAACGAACCGAACCGAACCAAATTATATAAAACAACAATAAATGAACCGAACTACTTTAAAAATCAAACAGACCGAACCACTTTTTTAGCAAAAGTAAATGAACCGAGCCACTATTTGTAGCAAAAATAAATGAACCGAATTTCGGTTCGTTTATTTTTGTTAAAAAAATAGTTTGGTTCGTTTAGTTTTGTTAAAAAAAATTGTTCGGCTCATTTATTTTTTACCATAAGGTTAAGTAAATGAGAAATAAAAATAACTATTTTATCCCTGACTAAACTGAAAAAACAAACAGAGTTAACGAAAAGTATTAAAATAGCATGATTTTGGAAACGTTAGATGTTGATTTGCAAGAAATTTAATATAATATAATAATTGTAAAGATTATGTTGCATAACGACTTGTACATTCTGCAGTTAATATTGTAAACCAGTCACACGGTCACCGCTACTCCCTCCAATGGCGGTTAAGTTGAATACCACTCACTTGTTTAAAAACTATACTAAAGTTGTTTAGTTAGTCAAAATTCATGTATGAAAATGACACTTAACTCTTCATTATTTATTATTTAAAGATGTTTAAATGTCACCTTTATGATCACCTTTCTAAAAAAAGTTGATGATGAATAGAATCAATTATTGGGTTGGTAGTTATTTTTCGGGTTCATGACTAGTACAATAATATACATTTACACTTTTGTTTACTCACGGGGGGTTAAAAAGTACATATCCATGTTGAAAAATTGAAGGCATGGAAAATAATTCAAATTGCCAAAGCGTCAATTACGGCAAGCAGGGTATATTTGATTAATGTGGAATTTGTATAAAAATAATACTTCAAAAAGGTCTTCGAATACAAATAAAACTACATTTGGGTTGTAAGTAATTAAAACCAAACATTGAGCATTTACTTTTATAGGACAACAGAAATATACGTTTCGTTTACACTGTTAATTTTATAAGTTAGTTTGGACTTTTGATAAGTATTTTAAATGAGAGAGTTCATATAAAGAAATCATCTGAGGTTGTGTTATGGTATAATTAGCAAAAGCTAGTTATCACGTCACTGTCGCGTAAGATAACTGATCACTTTTTAATTTAAGCGTTGTAAATTAATCAGGTATAGACATTACAGAAAATAATAACAAGACAAAAATACAAAAATAATAATAATTTGTGATTGGCTGTTACCGGGTAGACCCGCCAACAATTTGCGTTGGTGTCGTAATGCTCTATGCTAAACTCGGAGCAGTGTGGAGGGTAATCATTAAGCCCACATGGTATGGAATATGGATGACGCCTCCACAACATGCAACCTAAGATTTTTGAATATGTATATTTTTGGTATATTAGTTTTAAATAATTCTAACTATCGTCTTTTGTTATTATCGGTTTCAACTAATGAAATGGCTGGTAGCAGTCCCAAATTTTTTCATGTTTGCTTCTATCGATCTACGACTAATGGAACATAACTCTGTTAGTCTTCGGCCACTGGACAAACGTTTTTTGCCGGAAAACTATTTTTTCATCGGAAAACTCAACTTGAACACCACCACCGTCACCGATCGACAACCACCATATGAACAACATCACCCTGTCGCCGACCGACAACCACCACATGAACAACACCACCGTCGTTGACCATCATTACCCGAACACCATCACCGACGGTTTCCACCTTAAAAAGGAGTTTTCCACCTTAAAAAGGAGTTTCAAAGAGGGTTTGGAACAAAAAGGTTGAGCTTTCCGGTGAAAAAGAAGTTTCCCGTCCGAAAACGTTTTTCGAGTGACCAGAGACTAACGGGGTTACGTTTTTGTTATTCGTGGATTGCCGGAAGCAAACATGTTAAAAGGTGAGACTGTCAACAACCATTTCGTTAGTTAAGACCGATAACGAAAAAGAAAAATGATAGTTTAAATTGTTTAAAACCAATATACCAATTGGTCGTGGAATGTTGTTTAGAAGCTAGAGACAGGTATTAAATATTAAATTACAGTACTAATAACGGTTGATAATAAATAATTAAAATACAATAGCGAATGTTACTTTGTTTTAATTTTTTAATCACAGCCCTTATGAAAATAAATAAATTTCTTAAAATTGCAAGTAGAGAGGACAAAGTGAATAAACCTAATCACGTATTGTCCTCTGCTCTTCAGAGTTCCCACCGCCCATGGTTTATGTGACTTTTTATACAACATGGTTTGTATCTTTACATATATTTAGATTTAGTAAAAGCTTTATTTCAAATGATTTTAACATGATTAATAGCCATATATTCCTACCGGTCCTATTCCGAGTATCCGATAATTAACCGTTGGGTTTGGGGATTCGGTTAGTTAAAATTTGTTTTTCATAAATAATCTCAAAGTTATCTTAAAAATCAACTTAGAAATATAATATTGAAGAGTCAATTATAACCCTACAATAATAATTTCAAAACTTCTAACAAATTTAAAATACTACACTGAACAATCAAGATCAAGGCTTAGTTTTTAGGGTTAGAAATCTATCGAAAAACTGACAGATTTGTTGGAGGCGACTGTGGAGACTATGGATGAAGAAGGTATCATAGGGTTTGTATAGTGATGATGTTTATGGATTATAAGTTCATATATGTTATAAACTGTTTCAACTAATCTAGTCACGCATAACCCATCAGACTAATTACCCGTATTGCAAAAAACGGGTTGAAATTTTAAAGATGGTGAGAGTGAATGTGGTGTTGACACCTAAGCAAAAACATGTAGTTTTTTTTTTTTTTGAAGAATATAGATTCTTTGTATTAGTGAATAAGTAGGGTACAACTTTCAGGTAATGAGTCCAGATCACTCAATATCATACTCGTGCATAGACATGTGTTATTTTATAAATAATCGGGTACACTATTTTGTCCTCGAATACCCGTCGCAAGTATCCAATGTTAAATGTTTTGATTTGTTGATTTATTATGTTGTATATGGTTTTCTCTTCCATTATATCCTATTTAAAAGTAAAATTAAAGGCTACGGTACTTGAATATGATCGGTGGAGAGAGACGGCTGACCAATTAGTAGATGTCACATGGTATCTACAATTTTTTTCTTTACAAATTTGAAAATATTGAAACAACTAGTGGTGTGTTAGTAAGGATGTTGGGTTGCGACTTGTGTGGCTCATGCTCGACACTCCGGGTAGGCAGTGTTCGACTCTTCAAAAGGGGGTGCGGCATAGCTTGTTGCTCGTTTACTTGCCACCTTATTGTTTCATTTGGATTTTCAAACTATAATTTGTTGGAAAAACAGCTATAATCGTTTCTTAAATTTAACAAAGTTACTTTACATTCCATAAACTTTTTAAGTGTTTTTTCTGTTTTGCTAATATTATTTCTTTTGTTCCATATGTTTGATATGTTGGAGTTCTACATTGGAGTGACATCCATTATGATATGTTTTTGTATTCACGTTTTGATGTTCAAGTCTATGATGGGATTCCCTACACGGTGCGCGTGGGAATATTCCTCATTCTTATAAATTATATGTTCATTTAACCAAGCTCTAAATTATGCCACTAGTGATTTTGAAACCGGGCCAATTGTCACACCAATTAAACAGCGTGGGCCGCTCTTTGAAACTAATAATCTCTTGTTTTTAACGTTTTAGTTTCATTTATATTGATTCCATTAATCACCTTTTAAATCAATGGGTCCAGCCCGGTTTGTCACTAGTTAAAATAAAACCGGTTTTGGTATTTGTGTGAAACTCTAAGACCAGAAACTCATGCCACCGACATCATAGTTTATACTTTACAGGCACATGCTCTGATCATTTGCCTCTACTAGATCTATTCTTAGGATTACCATATATAAAATATGAAACTTATAAAAACCGTGGGTACGTAAGGTTGTAATAGGTAGACCTATGACTCCAGCCCTTGTATAGGGTAGCGGTGGCAGTGGGACGGAAATGGCATTAGTAATCGGTTGTAAAATCATGTTCCATGCGTGGCTTAATACTAGTCGAAAAAGTAGGGAAGACATTAAAAGTAATCCTTGGGTATTTCCGAGTACATTTTGTATTATTTTAGTCTTCACATAATTTTACTAAGAAAATTGGAAACTAGAAACTTCTTATTAATGAATTAGTAAATTATTCTATTATCTCATGACGAATAAAAAGAAAAAGAAAATGTTTTCGGGCATGTATCTTTCGACTAATCAGGCTGGTATTACTATATTGTTTTGTACCCGCAAAAAAGAAAAAAGTTAAAACTAATTTTACGCGCATATGCTTATCCAGCATGCTTTGGATTTTGGGTTTACCCGTTAAATTTAGATTTGTTATGTGAAAAGTGAGAATGAAGTGATTGTCCGCTAGTTGATGGACAAGGGTGACATGGATGTGAAAAGTGAGAATGAAGTAATCGTCTGCTTTGGGTTTAGCTTAGTGTTGGTGATGTATTATTCACAACAATTTTTCAAAAATTTCAAATTATATACATCAATTCGTAAATCTTGGCGAGGTGGTGGTTGTTAGATGAAATGTGATATTACGGATATTGAATTACGGAGTTTTAGTGAAAAGAATTTTAAAGAGAAATCTGCATTTTGTCTCCCTGGAAAATAACGTCGCGAGATGGGTTAACCACTGAAAAAGATTTTGCGAACTTTGGACCATTGTGATATTTGGGCGGGTCAGTCTGTGCCCTTGCCGTCAGTTGACCGTAAGTTGACTGACCAAAAAACGTTGAAATTACCGTTTTACCCCTGAGCCTATAATTAATTCTAAAACTAAATATCCAATACCGTGTAGAGGGTGGGGTTCAAACCCCCGACCCCTGGTTTAGCAACAAACAACACCAACCATTTGAACTAAACTAACTTGTGTTATATCTATACAATATATAATATATATTCAACATTTGAACTGAACCAAGAATTGAAACGTTATACAATTTGTAATTTATATTCTTTATATTCATCATTTTTTAAACGTTTTTTTAAAACCATTTTTTTGTAAAAATTTAATGACTCGTTTTTTAAAAATTTCACCCGGAAATAACGAAACGACTCGTTTTTTAGTAAACTTTTCGCCCGAAAACAACGAAACGGCTCGTTTTTTAGTAAACTTTTCGCCCGAAAACAACGAAACGGCTCGTTTTTTAGAAAAGTTTTCGCCCGAAAACAACGAAACGGCTCGTTTTTAAGTAAACTTTTCGCCCGAAAACAACGAAACGACTCGTTTTTTAGTAAACTTTTCGTCCGAAAACAACGAAACGACTAGTTTTTAGTAAACTTTTCGTCCGAAAACAACGAAACGACTCGTTTTTTAGTAAACTTTTCGCCCGAAAACAACGAAACGACTCGTTTTTTAGTAAACTTTTCGCCCGAAAACAACGAAACTGGTCGTTTTTTAAGAAACTTTTCACCTGGAAATAACGAAACGGGCCGTTTTTTAGTAAAATTTTCGCCTGAAAACAACGAAACGGGCCGTTTTTTAAGAAACTTTTCATCCGAAAACAACGAAACGGACCGTTTTTTAAGAAACTTTTCGTCCGAAAACAACGAAACGGGCCTTTTCTAAGAAACTTTTCGCCCGAAAACAACGAAACGGGCCGTTTTTAAGAAACTTTTCGTCCGAAAACAACGTGATGGCAGGAATCCATGGCGGCGGCGGTTGTCGTGGCAGCGGCATGGTGCCGGAAGTTAGGGGTTTTGATCGGAATGATTTATGGGTGCGGTGGTCGAATTATTGAAGAGATTGGTGGTGGGATTTTAGAGATTTGAGGGTTTGAGTGATGAAATCTAGGGTTTGAGGATTTGATTAATTGTTATGAAACTGATGTTGAAGATGATGAGATTAAGAGTTGGTGATGGGTTTCAGGATTTGAGGTTGATGATGATGAAGATGAGAGTTGGGTCGATGATGATGAAGATGAGAGTTGATGATGATGAAGATGAGATCTGGTGATGATGATGAAGCTTACGATGTTGCTGCTGCTATTATTATTGTTCTTATTATTATTTTATTATTATTATTATTATATATTTATTATTTATTAAAAGAAGATTACTAAAATACCCTTAATATGTTGGTATTATTACAAAAATACCAACAGTCAACTAACGGCGGGAGTCAGAATAACCCGCCGAAAAAACACAGGGAGTCAAAGTTCGTAAAATCTTTTTCAGTGGTTAACCCATCTAACGAAGTTATTTTCCAGGGAAGCAACTAGCAGATTTCTCAATTTTAAATTTAGCTGATACATAAAAGCATGGGCTGGTAGCCTAGGCTAGGACCGAGCCTATAAGAATCAGAGTAAGTGACCCCATAATGTTTTCTTATTGATCATCTAGACCCCTATGAAAACAAATTTGTAAGGTCTAAACAAAACAAAACAACAGAAGAAAAAAAAACATTATTTAAATGTTTAGATCAAGCAATCGGGTATCACCCTTTCAGTTGCAATAGATCCCTCAAGGTTTAAGTATACAATAAAGTAGCATTTGGTAGGAGATAATGAAATTACTCGTTCAAATGTAATAAAAATAGATGTGTTTAGTTGACAATTTAAAATGAATGGGTCATTATCAAAGAAATGATTTTTCTTCTAAAATTAGTTAGTTTCATACCTCTCATCCACCTTTTTTTTCATTCTTTGCCTTATTTTCATGTTAATTCCCATTTTATCTTTAAACAATGATTTCATAATTCTATAACAAAGCATAGTAACTATAAACATGTTCAAAAAATTCCATTGTGATTTATTATATCATTCTTTATTCTGATCTACTGATATTTGTTTATGTAAATTACAAAATATGTTTAATTTATTATATACATTAAATGGATAATGTTGTGAAAATTGCTAAAGATTTTAAAGAATTTGAGTATTTTTGTTATTTATTATGAATTATGTTACTTTCTTTCGTCTTTTCTTGCATACTAAAGAACACAATGTAATGATATATTTCATTCCTAAAGGGTAACCAAACATGACAATGAAATGGTAATCATCTACTCTATTGTCCATTCTATTCCCCCACTTATTCCATTATCCCGCTCATTCCATTACCTCATATCAAACATACTCTAAAGATTGTTACGAATTACATATGATCAAATGTCTTGTAGTAATATAATAGAGCAGTTGCCTACAAAATCAAGTATTATATAATTTTAAACACTTGTACGAGATGGATTGTAAAAACAATTATGACATACAACAGTTTAGTTGATATATAAATGCAGTAGATTTGTTCTGTAAGCTTAGAGAGGCATGTTACATGTTTCATTTTGATGGTTTGACCTTCGAGGATTGTCACTAGCCCACTAATGGCCGGTAATGACTGACTTGATGTTTAATGCCAACGTTTCTTTCAACAAAGGCACAAGAAAAATCAAGAATAGAATCATAAACTTGATGTATGTGTTTCATCACGAAATATCAAATTAATAAACAAATTATTTGTAGAAAGTTACATAAACAGTCATCAAACGTTAACCTAGTTACAAAAGTCACCTCGAGGGACGAGCTAGGGCCGTCCAAATCGCTCGTCGCTTGAACTCGCTCGCCGCTCGCTCGAAAGTTGCTCGGAAAATGCTCGCTCGTTTTTTCGCTCGATTGAAAACGAGCCGCCCTGCTCGGTTCGGTTTGTAAACGAGCCAAGCAACGAGCAAAGGTCTGCTCGGTTCGGTTCGGCTCGAATATTATTTATTTATTTTATATATAATTATATATGAAACATATAAGTAAGAATTTCATTCATAATAAAATCTATTCTGTTTACAGAATGTCGAACCCAAACAATCAAGGGAATGATGATGAAGCTTCAACTCATAGAAGCAACAAGGAAAAAAAAAAAAATAGAAGCAACAAGGACATGTCAAAACCTGAACATGAGATTCCTGCACAGTATCTTGTTCAAATTCAAGAAATGATTCATAACGCAATGACTCCCTTTGTCGATGCAATGAAAGAAGGGTCACACAAACATAAAATAGAAAATTCAAATAAATCATCAAGAACTCATCCGTATAAGAAACCTTCTCATCATGAAGAAAGTGTTCATAGTTCAAACGCTGAAAACAAATTAAATCATAAATTCAAGAAACAACTAGTAATTCAAGGCAGTACTTTCAAGAACTTCAAGGAATTTGGACCAAAGGAATTCTATGGCGATAAAGGTGTCATATCAGCTGTACGATGGCTTGAAGAAATCGAGTCCATTGTTATCATCAGTCGATGTACTGAGATCGAAAAGATTCAATACTCCTCTCACTACTTTAGAGGTGAAGCTTTGGAATGGTGGAATACCCTGATCATGTCAAAGGGTAGAGAAACTATGTACCAAATGAAGTGGGAAGAATTCAAAGAACTAGTGTTACGAAAGTTCTCTCCCATGCATGAACTCGATCTTATTCAGATTAAGTTTTTGAATCTAAAAGTGGAAGGCACTCATCTCAAGGAATACAATACTAAGTTTCATGAGTATTGTAGATTGGTACCACATTTGGTAATACCCGAATCCAACAAAGTAACCCGCTACATTTGGGGTTTACCTCGGGAAATTAGAGATATGGTAAGATCTAATTTGCCTCAAACCGCTGATTCAGCCATGGAATTAGCCGGTTATCTTATGAATGGTCTTATTAGAAATCAAGAAGAGGATAAGAATGACAAGGGAACAAGAGAAGAAATTGAGGAAAAGAAAACAAAGAAAGGCAAAGGAAAGGAGGAAGGGTCTTTTAAATATACAAGACCAATCTGCCAAAGTTGTGGCAAGAGACATCACGGGAAATGTTTAAGACCAACAAACTTCCCCAAAAATATTCCATTGATCACATGCAACTTTTGCAAGAAACTCGGTCACTCGGAAGACGATTGTAAAAGGAAAACAGTTGTATGTTTTAGCTGTGGAGAAAACGGACACTTCAGCCCAGAATGTCCGAATAAGACAAACAACGTAATTGGAAGTGGTGCTAAGAAAGGAAAGGCTAATATGTTAAACATACAAGATGCATCCAACTAAGAATAGAAGTAGACAAGAGTATGCCAACGAAAGTCAAGATCTAAAGGCATTAGAAATAACTAATAGTTTAGTTAGCTATTGTAAAATGTTTGTAATCTCGTTTTAAACGAGAAATTTTGTAATCATATAAGGGTTTTTAAATCCCTAATGTATATAAAGAAAGATATTAGCATATAGATCGTGTCTTACACAAGAATGCTTACACGCAAAGGAAAAGAGATAGTAAAATTTTTGAAATACAAGAAACTATCATGAAAGGAATGAATTAAACTCGGACATAAGAATATGTCTATTCAAGGAAAATCAATTATCCGAACTATAAAGGTTCAAGAGTATAACTGATAGAAATAAACGGAAACAGTCCGTTAAAATCAAGAAGTAAAGGAATATTATTACTCAAGTATGAATATCTTGAAAGGTATCAAGAAGAGTAAGTTAAAAGGATTCGATAGACTGAATCCAAGAAACAATCTTGTTAACATCAGTAAATGTTTAGAATACAAAAGGTAAGGTAAATAGTTAAACACAACTGGCCACTGTGCTTAGCAATTTACAATTACTTATGATATTCTCAACTATTGACTGAATATGTCACCCAAATATATAAGTTAACAACAAATCATAAATTGCAAACCATGCAAACGGTTCAAGTTAAGCTCAAGCAGCAGATTAGAAAGAGTCTTATTGTAAATCAACAAGCAAGAAATCACTCACCACGAATCTCGAGGACGAGATTCATTCCAAGGTGGGGAGGATGTAACATCTCCAAAATTCCAAATCCAAAAATGACATGTTAGTAATACTAAAGGGGTTTAAAAATAAAAATCCTGATTTATTGACCTATCACGGTACGCGATGGGCATAGCCAAAGAGGCCATCGCGATACGCGATGGTCCTTGATGACACATCAACACGTGTCACCCGGAGGTGACACATGTCAGACGTCGCGACACGTGGCAGGCCACGTGTCAACAAGTGGCTGATCATGTCTTAGAAAATGACATATGTCTGCCACGTGGCAACACGTGGCAGAGGGTGGTTAAGACGGTGACACATGTCCGCCACGTGGCGACACGTGGCACTCTCTGAGTAAAGCGTGTCATCGCGGTACGCGATGACCAAAAAGAAAGGTTCCATCGTGTACCACGATGGGACCGGTTTTCGGCTATAAATAGGAGCCTTCATGGCTCATTCCATTTACACCACCCCACTTACACCACCCCACTCTCTCTCTAAAAATATTTTCTCTCTCTATAAATACTTTCTCTCTCTACCTCGATTTCCGTGCCACCGACCCGACAATTGTAACCTCGTAATCCGCACCTCGTTTTGCGTGCCGACCTCGTAACGAGTGACGACCTCGTAAACCGTGCCGACCCAAGACGATCCGACGTCCCCCCTCGAAGTACGTACACGACCCGGCGACCCCCGAACGTTGCCTCGATTTGCGTGTCGAGGAATTTTTTATCAAGATTCTCATTTTACGTTCAAGCGTCGAAGTGCTGCCCGAGAATCTAGATAATAATAAGCCGAGCAAGGTAAGAGTTCTGTCCGAATAAAATATTAATAAAATAATAAAGGCTTAGACCCTAGTCGAGGGTATAGCCTAGACCTTGATCAAAGTATAACAATTAAATAAAATTTCTTTGTAAATAAGAAATACAAAATAGTATCAACAAAGATTATATTAAAAATATAGTTTCTTTATGATTAAGAAACTTAAGCTTTTACATATGAAGGATATAGCTGAAATGTTTAATGAAAAGTAAAAGTTTATGAACAAAGGTTATAGTTAAGATAGTGTTTCTTTATTTTTAAGAAACATAAGACTTAACATACAAAGGTTTTAGATAAATGACGTTTCTTCTTGAAAAAGAAACGTATCATTGACATTTATTCTTGAAGAAGAAACATGGCACATGATTAGCAAATAAAGAGAAAGGATTCACGTCCAAAGTATTTTATACAAACAAATGATCAATCAAGGTTTAAGCTATCAAAACCAGACTAAAGGTCTGTAGCTGGATTAAGAGACGATCCGGGTATTTATATAAACCTATTTTATTATAGCTCAATCATTCATTCATTCACAAAGGTTTTCAAACGAGATCACCACATCATTCAGAACAGACAGTCAGGTGAATACGTTAAACCTTTTTCAGTCAAGATAAACGGGTTGTTTATCTTAAACAAAGACAGTCAAATAAAGATTTATGGGATTACGTGATACCTAATAAAATACAAGATAGAAAATAAAAGCAACTCAGACCGAGACACATGTTTTCGGATCCAAACATAATCAATCTAGTCTATCAGTCAAGGCTAAGTGGCCGCAGACTAGAGATCATAATAAAAGTTCTCCAATGGGCATCAGTTCCCAATGGGCGTCAGTTCCCAAAGGGCGTCAGTTCCCGGAGAACTATAATTGTGTGTGTATGGCAAGTGGTACAAATCCCAGAAATAAGAGACGTTTCTGCTGAGATTGTTTCATGAAAACTATCTTGTCAGTCAAAGAAAGATTTATAAAATGTTTTTAAAGTCAACGATTCACCAGCATATCGCTGACGTATTTTTCCCCCAAATATTACAGGAAATAAAGTTAGCACAGGTAGCATGGAATTATAGCCAACTCATGGAGATAGATGCTCGCAAGGTAGAGATGGCTCAATATTTTAAATTATTAAAATATTGGAAATAGTATTCAAACAAGTTTTATAAATAAAACAAAGGTTTGAAAATCAAACTCTTGAATATTTATTATTTAAGAAGCTTTATATTAAATCAAATATTTTATTATATTTTAATGTTTCAAAACATAAATATTTTATTATAAACTAAAGACTTCCGCTAAAACTCTGATATATTTTCAAAACAGGTACTAACTATTGGTCGCACGCCTAGGCCCTAAGTGAGGGTGTGACAAGTTGCTCTATAAATATATAGACAAAACACATAAATATAAGCTTACAATTATTTTTATCCCTTTAAATTTTTCATATTCCGTCAATTTTATAGTTTTATTTGTTCGCTTCAAGTTTTTTAGAATAATAAAAGTTTATTTAAATGATCATTATATCTCACTTCAAGCTTATTTTTAATAAAAATTTACAAGGTATTACACGTTTGTCTAAAAACTACTAATTTATTTAGAAAATATATTATTTACAACCTTCAAATTTGTTTCTTATTGAAAATTTTAAAATGAAAAAGAAATAAAAAATGCTCGAAATCGCTCGATGTTCGATCGAAAAATGCTCGATTCGATTTTGGCTCGTTTCGGTTTTCGCTCGGTTCGAATTTCAGCTGTTCGGTTCGGTTCGGTTGTAAACGAGCCAAGCAACGAGCAAACCTTCGCTCGGTTCGGCTCGGCTCGTGAACAGCGTACAACTAAAAATGATAAGCCCAATTACCCGTTAATTTCAAGCCTCTTATTATACTTAAATGTAAAAATGTGAAGGTGTATTATATCTTACCAACAATCGGGTATCACCCTTTCATCATGTATCACAAAAAGTTAAATGGTTTCACTACATTGTGTGATGTGTATCATCTAAGGCACATTATCATGGTGCAATACACCTGTTCAAACAAAGTATAAACAGAAAATAGGGTGCATTTGTTTGTATGTTTGTGAAAAATTTAGTTTTAAATAGAGCAATAAACCTAGAACTAGTGTTCCCGAGTTCAAGTAAGAAGAGAAAGAAATGGAATAGAAAGTTTTCCTTTTCTTTCTTTTCTTTAATTTCACCATTCTCTTTTCCTTTTCTTTCTTTTCAAATTGAAAGGAAAACTTTTCCTTCTATTTTCTTCTTTCTTTCTCATCTTTTCTTTTCCTTTCTCCTCTTAAATGAATCTTTGAAACACAAGTTATTCTGATTTTACTTTCCTTTCTTTTCAAAAAAAAACTTAAGAACACAACTCACTTTTTATTTTTTTTCCTTTCTTCTCTAAAATGAAACTTGGGAACACTCACACTGTATTTTCGGGTTTAAAATATAAGGAAAAGAAATGATAAGATTGGATAGAGGAAGAAAGGAAAAGAAATTATATACTTAAAATGCATTCTTGAGTTAAAATTAAAGAAAATAAAAGAAAGTGTTTATTATATTCTTGAGTTAGATTGGAAGGAAAAGATAGGAAAAAAATTGTAATTTTACAATTATGTCCTCATAGTAACATGGAAAAGAGAATTAAAATAGGATAAATTAGTAATATGGTAATGAGATATAAACTTTCCTTCACAATCCGGCCATATTTGGCAGGAAAGTTTTGAAGGAAAAAAGGCTTAACTTTTTCTTCCATTCCCTTACTTTTCCTTTAATGAAAAAACTCAAGAATGAAAAAAGAAAAGTTTTCTTATCTTTTCTTTTCTAATCTCTTAAATAAAAAACTCAAGAATGCAGTGTCAGAGCACTATATGAATTATAAACAGTTTATAGCTCTTGAATGTATATCTTGTGTCCGGACACTTAAACCAATATTTACATTAGTTTATATGGTGTTAATAAAACCTAAAAAAAATGTTGATCAACTATTACTACGATGTTGATTAGATAAGAAAACGTCATTGATGAATAAGGTTGAAAATAATGTTTCCTCATCAAAAACTGTAATGCATCCTTACAAATCCACTTTTGTTCAAAAACATGAAGAACACAAGATAAAAAGTGGATGAACAATTTGTGATCATGTATGTCATGACAATAGACCAATATTCTTCTATCGTGGCTGTAAAGATATAAATGCGCCCAGAAAATGTCTACTTTAATGCGATACTAATAACCAATAAACATATCACATATCAAAAAATATTCAGTGTGTACTCCAATTTGAGTACTAATATGAGCTTTATTTGTTTTGTTCAAAACTGTAGGCATAACCCCAAATAACACTTATGTTAACTGGTTGTAAGCTCTTTTAACAAAATCAGGTTTCACCGTGTCTCGTCACCGTGCTAAAAGTCCTGAATCTATTCTATTATAAGTGTGGTTGTCTTTCCGAATGGCGTACAGTTTGATATGTTACAACTATGTTTCCATCAATGGGCAAATTTGGATGTACAAAAGGCTGCAAACAATAGAAATGGTGTCAAATAGGTGGGTCGGACAGATAATTGCTTGGTACAGGTCAGGTTATCTGAACCAAAACTAATTTGATCCAAAAAATATATAATAGTAACCTTTTGCATAATATAATACCATTTCAATAATAATCAAAATCTTGTGGGTAACATTATTTGGTATAACTTAGTATGTGAAGATTGTTACATCATTTGAATTGTTTTCATGAGAACACTGTTGAAGCTTCTGCAAGCTATATGCTCATGGAAAACTGACAATACCAAAATATAGAAAAAAAAATATTAAATGAAGCATAAATCACTAGTGACATAATTTAGAGGGTGGTTTCAGAGAAAATGAAAAAAACCAGATGTTTCAATTAATCATTTGAAACACGTGGAACAATTTTTGTTTATAGTAAATGAAAAAACCAGATGTTGCAATTAATCATTTGACCAGTTTCTATTTTTAACTAAACTTTTGAAACAGGCCATTTTAATATAAAGCATATGCCAAGTCGACCACTAATAAAGAATGCACGCACCTTCACCTCTATTTGTTTCCTACTTGCAACATAAGATGACGATAGCTACGTCCTCTAAAAACTCGGTGCCAGCAAAAAAGAAGTGACTTTTAATGCCCGTTTGCATTCTCTCCTGCACGAGCCTGCATGATAGTTATAACGAAGATAAATGAATTTTGAACTTAAACCATTCATTTGTTGCATTTAAAGTGACTCCATACTTAAGACATGTTTCATTTTACCATCTCACAAAACATCTCTGAATAGCCCGGGATATTGGTCGAAAGAAGGATGGATCACGTTGCACATAGAGCAACCCCACTTGCCAAATTCAGCTAGTTATTAGATTATATTTTATGATTGCTTTATAAAAAAATGTCAAAAGTAATTTAAGAGCCAAGAATGGTCTTTGACATGAATTAAACAAAGTTAACACTAATACACACCTCAATCATAGCATTAACAGAAGGGTCATCAAAGATCTCAAGACTACAATCAGCAAAATAATTAATCTGCACATGTTTAATGAAACAAATTATATATGTATAGTTTTTTAATTGACAAATTCACAAGTAAACGGGTCAAAATTGCTGCCTCACGTAAATATGAACCATAACCATTCAAATTATAAGTTTGTAACAGAAAGATATTAAATAGAAGTGTACCCCAAACTCTGCATCGACTAAACATTGAATGAAATCCATTAATTGAAGTTTAGCCCATTCTGAACGCAAGCGCGGCTCATCTTTCTTTGGTGGGTGTCTCCAAGGAGCACCAAATCTTAGTTTATCTTTTGGAATTTTCCCTTTTTGAGCATCGAGTGCAAACTTTTCTAGGAGTGACAGTGCTCTATCCATTGCAGGGTTCACAACGGTTACCTGTCAAGTGGGACCATCAACATCTTTTCCTTTTTTATATTAGCATTACTAATATGGAATCAGTTATATATTCATTCTAATAAATTAAATAAACAAGAAATTGGTCTCAGTTATTACCTGCAAATATGCCAGATATGCGTCTATGATGTCCTCAAATGTACTTTCTTTGTCACTCATAAGCCTGTTTAATAACAAAAATGTGTATAAAACATCAAAAAGCTCATACTTTTAAACAAGACTCTGTAACATGCACATTATGCATAAAATGATATTGATGTTATTTCCGAAACTGCATCTAAAAACTTACGCCCGATAATAATTGCTCTGTTTCAAAGCATATATCTCAAAAAGATGTCGCGCATTGGGCCCAAGCACCTCAACGATTAAATCCCACTAGAAAATAAACAAACAATATGGATTAGTTTTACAAGTCCAAATGAAGAATACAACGGAAACTTTATATAATAGCTGTAAAGCACAAAATTTACAAAAATATGCGAATAATTCAATATGAATTCACCTCTGACTGGCTAAAATAATCTGGGACCATATGTACTTTAGCCTGTTGTGGAGTCCATCCAAATGTCTGCAAAATGCAATTAATCATACATAATATAGTTTCATAGACTTCCAATTCCATAGGTAGGAGAACTATCATCATATCAAAATAGGAAAGCAGAGTTTATAAAAGTTAAGTTACCTCACGAGAAATAAAAATGTCGGGAAATCCAAAATCCATATAAGCTGTGTATGAATAATAGCTGCAAAATATTAGTGAGTTTAAAATTATGAGAAAAAAGATGTGTGTCCATAAAGAATGTACACTGTCTATAATTTATATTACTTTAGCTAAAAAAAAGTTGGAGGTAGCAGAGACGAGATAG
Source organism: Bidens hawaiensis (assembly GCF_021521415.1). Classification (NCBI taxonomy): domain Eukaryota; kingdom Viridiplantae; phylum Streptophyta; class Magnoliopsida; order Asterales; family Asteraceae; genus Bidens; species Bidens hawaiensis. Next base: position 108,706 of record NW_027497685.1, on the reverse strand, counting down.
AGGGGATGAGGGGTAGAGGTAGACCCAAACTGACTTGGGATGAGAGGATTAGACATGATTTGATAGATATGCACCTCTCCGAGGACATGAAATGCTTGGAGACGTAGGATTAAGGTTAAAGACCTCTAGGGTAATGCATAGTTTCTTGTTAGAAAACGTAATTTAGGGGTTTTTCTTTCTCGTTTTGTTTTGTGTTGTTTTGTTTATTTTTTTGGTCATATTTTCTTCTTGCTTTTTTATTCAACCTAATGTAATATGTTTAAGTATTCATCTATGTATTTGCAAGGTCTAAATAATATGCTATTATAATATTTTATCTTTACATTATTTTTTAGTATTTTAGTATTTATCACTATTATCAATGTTTTCATGTATCTATTTAATACTAGACTACTATAATTAGTAAGGGTGGCAAACCAAACCCAAATGGGTTGTTTTGGGTCAAGATGGATAAACTTTAAAAGTTAAATGGGTCAGGATGGATTAAAAAAATTCTTCAAGGAGGTAAGGAAGGATTGGAAATATATAAGAGAGTTTCATTTATAGGTTAAAATGGGTCAAAACAAAATACCCAAGTTATCAAATTTATCTAATTCAAAATACCCAAACTATCACGTGCGAAACAAAACTCAACCGGAACCCAAAATACCACCAACACGAACAAAAACACCGAACCAAACAAAACGAAACAAAAAAACCAAAACGAAACTGAACCGAAATAAAAAGAGACCAAAACGAAACAAAAAAAAACGAAATGAAACCGAAAAACTGACCAAAACGAAACAAAAAAAAAAGCAAATTGCGACCGAAAAGTTGACCAAAATGAAACAAAAAAGCTGAATCGACCAAAACGAAACAAAAAAAACGAAACGAAACATTAAAAACATTATGAAACAGAAAAGCTGACCAAAACGAAACAAAAACACCGAACCAACTAAAACGAAACAAAAAAAAATGAATCGAAATGGAAAAACAACCAAACCGAAAAACTGACCAAAAGGAAAAAAATCGAGATGCAACCGAAACGCTGACCAAAACGAATTAAAAACACTGAACTGACCAAAACGAAACGAAACTGAACCGTAATAGAAAAACGACCAAAACGAAACAAAAAAATCGAAAAACCGACTAAAAGGAAAAAAAAAAGCGAAATGTAACCGAAAAGCTGGCCAAAACGAATCAAAAAAACCGAACCGACCAAAACGAAACAAAAAAACCGAAATGAAACTGAACCGATATAGAAAAACGACCAAACCGATATGAAACCGAAAAACTGACCAAAACGAAACAAAAAAAAAAGCAAAATGCAAACGAAAAGCTTACCAAAACGAAACAAAAATTCCGAAACATAGCCGACCAAAACGAAGCAAAATGAATTAAAACGAAATGAAACTGAAAAAACTGACCAAAACGAAACAAAAACACTTAAATCGAAAAAACTGACCAAAAAGAAAAATATTAACCGAACTTGAACCAAAATGAAAAAGGAAAAACCAACCAAAACAAAACAAAGTAACTGAAAAGACTGAAACCTAAGAGCTAAACTAAACTTTAAAGCTAAACCGAAATTTCTCGGTTTTTTTTTTGTTAATGAACCAGGATGACGAGGGAAACATTTTAGTTGCTATCTCTAATAATTAGCATTATTATAACATATTAATTTGTTGATTTTTTTTCTTTGCTATCTAAGGGTCTAGCGTTGCACTTTTGTTTTTCTTGGCTTCATACATATACTTTTAGAGCTGAGGGTCTCTATGGAAGCAACCTCTCTATTCTTTGGATAGAGGTACAGTTTACCTACATCCCACCCTCCCCATACCCTGTTAATAGCTTTGCTATTGGTGGGATTTTTATTGGGTACGATTGTTGCTGTTGTAGCTAAAACAAATAAATAGACCTGCATGATGATGCATTAAGCACAAAACTAAATGATTCTTATCATCAGCACTAACACTCTGTAATACACAGTGATGTTTCATAAGAATGAATATTACCCGTTAGAAGTTACAAGGATAACTGGCAAACACGTCTCATTTGCACACAAAGCTATTATTCTCCAGATCAAACTGTCATGATACATAGATGCAGAAACTGATGAATCATCCATCAAAGCAGCAATTTTCAACACATCAATATTATTCAATACCAGCTTCGGCTGCACCACACGCCACAACCAAACAACTTAAAATCATATAAACATTCATAAAGTAATTATCCTTTTTTTATACAATCCTTTAAACACTTTTGTTAACTTAACATCAAATTCAATATACCTGAAAGTAACCAGCTTGAGCAGCTTCAGATAACAACTCCAGCAACAGATACGGCCAATCAGTAGCCGAATTAGCCAAACTTCTCGAAAACCCACCGGTCTCATTCAACCGCTTAACCGCATTCGCCCTAAACCCTTGCTGCACCCTAATCACCTCTTTCGCCAGTCTCAACGCAACAATCCCCTCCCTAAAATACTCAACCTCCTCACGACTCAACCCACTCAAACCCAACCCCGCATCAATCTCTTCGGCATTTAATCGAGCACCTAGCGTGAGTACCGCCTTATCCCACAACCCCATTTTCAAAAACCTCTTACCCACCACCGCCTTTTTCGAGCTTACACCCTCCTTATCAGTTTCAATTATCTTTTTAAGTGACGTATCCAAATTATGCCATTTAGTTAGGGTTTTGTATATCTGGTGAGAGCTAATGGTGCCCAATTGAACCCTTTTTTCCGCCATGGACTCGAGACACTGCTCGAGCTGGGCTCGTGAGAGCGGGGAGCGGGGGCGGGGTGCAGTTGGACCAAGCCGCCCACGGGTACGAGTGGCCGTGGTGCGGTTGGTTATCTTTAACTGATTGTGCAAAGTCAATGTAAGCAGTGACATGAGGTCCTTTGTTCCAGCTGTCCAAAAGCCCAAAATTATAAATTAAAAATGAAACAGAATTCAGTTAGAGCGGTTATTATTATAACAGAATGAAACTGAATTCAGTTACTGCTGTAACGGAATAATAAGGAAAATAATATACTTTCAAGAATGAGAGTGGTTTTGCCGACGCCACGTGGGCCGTGGAGAATGAGAGGTTGGTGGACACGGTGGTTGTGAGCGTGGTTGTTGAGGATGGTTTCCATGATGGGTCGTGGGATGATCCGCCATGGCTTCTTCACCATTTCAGCTTACCAGCTGCTGGATGATGATTCTTTAATGGTGAAGAAGGCGGCGGTTAAGATCTTGCATAGAGGAGAGGAGTATCGCTGGTTCTGTTAATATAATTGGGCAAAACTGCACCCTCAACTTAATACTAAAGTTAAGAATAGTCCTTTCTAAGTAAAATTAAGTAACTAGAAATATCAAAATGAAAAAGTGAATGGTTTATGATATGGTTTAGCTCATTGGGTATATGTGTTCACGGTAATCAAGTTGAGTGTCATCTTATCTTACTAATCTATTAAATTAATATAATTTGTCATATGTCATTCTATTAGGCTATCCACCTAGGCTTCCACCACATCAAATTTCCATTATAAGAGTCTCTATTATGCTGTCGTTTGTCATCTCACACACTATTTAAACCTTAGAATTTTCCACCATCATTTTAATTTCTCTCTCTCTCTCTCTTGGCTTAATTACTAACTCCACCATCTTCTATATTCCGGTAATGTATATCGAGATTAATCGTTTTCCGGTAAGGTTATATATTATACTTCGCCAACAATGTTATATGATTTTCCGGCAAGGTTACATCTTTTTCTGGCAAGATCATATTTTCTTCCGGTTATTGTAGATCTCACCTTTTTATCTTTATTTTCATTGTTAAGGTTCTAAAACAAAAATGGCGATGAAGCTAATATTTGTAAGTATTTACGTTATTCCGGTAAGTTTTCCGTTTATGTGTTATATCTATAACAATGGGTGTTTTATATTTACTTGAAGTTTAATATTTTTCCTGTTTTTTTGTTATAGATGTTTTTCTTCTAGGTTCTATATAAATCAGCTTCATCCATATTCAGTATCATTATTTTGTTTTTCCGGTAAGACACATTTAAATTATTCGGTTATAAATTATAATTCTAATATTTCATTATATCAATGTTATAACAAAACTTTATTATTTCATATAATTTACCCGATTGAATTACGGAAAATTTGATTATAGTTTCTTAATAAAAACGGAGATACCATGGTTATTATCATTATTTGTTATTTTCCGGTAAGACATTTAAATTTTTCGGTTATAAATTAAATATCAAATGTTCCATAACATAAACATTAATATTCTACTTTATAATTTCAGGTAAATGTCACGAGTCATACAACCTCAATTTAAATTCTACGAAAAAATCCGAGATACCATAGTCATTCTCACAATTTCGTTTTTCCGGTAACACCATTAAAATTTTTCGGTTATTAATTATAATTAAAATACTCCATAATATCAATATTAATATTTGATTTTATTATTTCAGGTTATTAATATATTTGATTTAGTTTGACTTTTCTTATTTGTCTAAATAACCGAATTAACATGAATATGGTAATTTAAATACTTTAATTATCTCAATCACACTTTAATTAGCATCAACATTGAATATTGACTTTCCTTATAAATAATGGTCCATAATAATAATGATTTGACTACAATATATTATTTTATATAGATTTAAATTTTGACTAAAATTTAAAACATAACTTATATTACCGTATTTTTATAATTTACAAAACTGTTTGATTTTTATTTATATTCTAATTTAAAAATTTACTATCGTTATAAATTTGATCACCATATATAAGTATATATAATGGATATATGATTATGCTCTAATAAACATTAATATTCTACTTTATAATTTCAGGTAAATGTCACGAGTCATACAACCTAATTTCAATTTAAATTCTACGAAAAAATCCGAGATACCATTGTCATTCTCACAATTTCGTTTTTCCGGTAACACCTTTAAAATTTTCCGGTTATTAATTATAATTAAAATATTCCATAATATCGATATTAATATTTGATTTTATTATTTCAGGTTATTAATACAATTGATTTAGTTTGTCTTTCCTTATTTGTCTAAATAACCGAATTAACATGAATATGGTAATTTAAATACTTTAATTATCTCAATCACACTTTAATTAACATCAATATTGAATATTGACTTTCATTATAAATAATGGTCCATAATAATAATGATTTGACTACAATATATTATTTTATATATATTTAAATTTTGACTAAAATTTAAACATAACTTATATTACCGTATTTTTATAATTTACAAAACTATTTGATTTCTATCTATATTCTAATTTAAAAAATTTATTGTTGTTATAAATTTGATCACCATATATAAGTATATATAATGGATATATGATTATGCTCTAATAAACATTAATATTCTACTTTATAATTTCAGGTAAATGTCACGAGCCGTACAACCTAATTTCAATTTAAATTCTACGAAAAAATCTGAGATACCATAGCCATTCTCATAATTTCGTTTTTCAGGTAACACCTTTAAATTTTTCCGGTTATTAATTATAATTAAAATACTCCATAATATCAATATTAATATTTGATTTTATTATTTCAGGTTATTAATACAATTAATTTAGTTTGACTTTCCTTATTTGTCTAAATAACCGAATTAACATGAATATGGTAATTTAAATACTTTAATTATCTTAATTACACTTTAATTAACATGAATATTGAATATTGACCTTTCTTATAAATAATGGTCCATAATAATAATGATTTGACTACAATATATTATTTTATATAGATTTAAATTTTGACTGAAATTTAGAAAAAATTACAAATTTTGTCCTTTTGAATATCCAATATTATGGAATGGGTCCTTTACGAAAATGAGTTTCACTCTCTATCCTTTATTTGGATATTCGCCTCGGGTTTAGTCCTTTACACTAACAGACGTTAACTTTTTCTGTTAAATCACCTCATGTGCAATGCACATGAGGGTATTTTAGTCTTTTACCCTTAAATCACACCTTAATACTATATTTTATTATTAATTTTAATAAATATTAAACACTAATATATGCCCATCTCTCTCCTCCCCCACCCATCATCTTCCTCTCACCTCTCCCTCTCACTCCTCTCTCCCAGCCACCACCACCTGCCACCGCCGCCACTAGCACCACCACCCACACCAACACACCACAACATCCAACCCCCACCACCAATTTTTCTATGTGGAATTTAATAAGGGGTTTTTCCATAAAAACAAAATGTTTAGCCCCCAAGTACTTATAAGCCACAAGATTGTTCCTGGTGGCTTCATAATCAATTTTCCCGTGAATCTTTTAACACCCCCGGATTGGTAGCAAGGCAAGAAGCCACAACATCAATAAGGAGGAGCCCCATTTTTTTAAAAACTTTCTTGTAAAATATCCAACTGATTTGCCTCTGTTCCCACTTTGATCACAAAATTGTCGATGTATCCGGCCGATCCAAGGACTAAAACGGTGATATATTTTGTGGGTTTGTCTCAGAATGAGGATTTGGGGGTGGGGGTGATTTGAGGGCTGCGGAGGTTAAATCGGTTGCAAGATTGAATCATTTTTTGATGGGGAATAGGGGTTTTGGATAGATATGTAAGGAGAAAAAAGAAAATGGAGATGGGGTTAGTTGGAGAAAGAAGATTCTTTAAGGTTGATGTTGAAGCGGGTGTGATGGAGTAGGTTCCGGTGATGGTTCTGATGAACACATAACCGTGATGCTGGTGCTTCCAGCCCATGCTGTTGCGAAAGGCGGCGACTTAAATAGGTGGCGGTGGGGGGTCCGGTGAGCGCTCCGGTGACAGGGGTTTGTTGCATCTCGTGGTTGACTGTGATGAAGGGAGGATGACTTAACGAGGGATGGTGTGTTTGTGAGAGAAAGAAAAGGGGTGGTTAATTTAGGGTGTGTGAGAGAGAGAGAGAGAGGGGGGGGGGGGGGGGGGGTTCAGGGGTAGTTAGGTTTGGGTTAAAGATGAAGATATTCGTGTATTTTGAATTACAATTTTTGTCCTTTAAGAGTAAAAGACTAAAATACCCTCATGTGCATTGCACATGAGGTGATTTAACAGAAAAAGTTAACGTCTGTTAGTGTAAATGACTAAAACCGAGGCGAATATCCAAATAAAGGATAGAGAGTGAAACTCATTTTCGTAAATGACCCATTCCATAATATTGGATATTCAAAAGGACAAAATTTGTAATTTTTTCTTTAAAACATAACTTATATTACCGTATTTTTATAATTACAAAACTATTTGATTTCTATCTATATTCTAATTAAAAATATTTATTATCATTATAAATTTGATCACTATATATAAGTATATATAATGGATAGTCATAAAATTTATCACGCAATCAAATTTGACCTTACATATTTAAGGTCAATGTAGGTCAATGTAGGTCAATGCTTTGAATATGGTAATTCTAAACAATTTTGGCATATGATTAACCATTAATTTATAATTAATGATCCATAATAATAATGATTTGACTAAAATATATTTTTTATATATACATTAACATTTTGACTATATTGTTACATTTAAATAACTTAATTTTAGAATTAATGATCAATGATTTAAATAATAAGTTGACTAAAATTTTCAAAGATAAGTTATATTACCTTATTTTGATAATTTACAAACTATTTGATTACTATTTATATTCTAATTTCAAAATTTTATTATCGTTTTCATTTATATTATATCTCACATAATATAAGATATGCAAAACTCGGCATATCGTTTCAAAATTTTATTATCGTTTTTATTGTTGTTTCTAATTTCAAAATTTTATTATCGTTTCTATTTATATTATATTTATATTATATCGTCAACCAACTTTCCATTTGTTTATATTTGATCATTTTTAATTACGCCTAAATGTTAAAACTAATGTCTAAAAATAAACCTCCAAATTAATAATTTTAATCTTCTATTCGAAATTCAAATTAGAATCATCATTATAAGTTACTTTTAAGTTACTAAAATATAATAAGTTGTTGCTTAATACGAAATTTAAATAAATCATTTCGAATTTATATTTAAATTTCAAATTTTAAATAGTCACTATAATTACTTAATTTATGGTTAATACATAACATAATTAAACCCGATTAATACGTAATTTTACAAATTAAACACACACTTTTAAAGCTTTCCATAATTTTTTCAATCTCAACAAACTTTCCATTTTTTTATATTTGACCATTATTATTATGTCTAAATTATAAAATAAACCTCCCGATATCGATGTTTCAAAAATAAAAAACATTTCCATAATTTTTTGGAGTTGACTAATTAACCATTTTTTTAATATTTTGTAATTATTTCGAAACGTGTTGTGTTAATTTTAAAAGAGTATCAAATTTGTTCGGTATGAATTCGTGTCGTCACAAGTTATTTTTAGGTTATATTATTTTTTAACTAAAAAGGCATATACATTTTTCATCTATAAATCATTTCGTAACCAAATTTGACCAAATATCAAATTTGTTCGGTATGAATTCGTGTTGTCACATGTTTCATCTACATAATACGTTTAACAAAATTATCTAATCCTATTATGTTTTAATTTGTTGTCAAAATTTTAAATTTCAAATAAGAACAAATTAAATTCTTGATTGTTTTTACAAACTATTTTTGTTAAGCAGTCAATAAATTAATTTAAAACGGATTTAACATTTCCATAATAACAAATTATATTTTAAAACTTTTTAGAGTTAAATACACATTTTTTAATGGGTCAGCTCGGGTTTGATTTTCCTTTTAACACACACACACACACACTTATTTAGAAACCGATTTTATGATAAAGTTAATATTTCCAAAGTTATTTGAAAATTCATTTATTGTAAAACGTTTTTAAGTTTTGAAAGTTTAACAAAATATTAATGTTAATGATTTAAAAGTTTGTTGCAAGATTGATCAAAAATGAAAAATAAGTGTTCAAGATGAGTTTCTTTTGGTAGAATGTTTGAAGAAGTTTACAATTTATTCTAATAATAGTATTATTTATTATAATATATTTAATTTGGATGCTATTGTTTTATTAAATTTTCAGGTGGTGAAGCAAAATGAGTTTCTTTTGGTAGAATGTTTGAAGAAGTTGACGGTGGTTTAATATGAAAGAACATGTTTATGTCTTTTGTTGATGTTTTTTATTTGTTCGGTGTATATTAACTTATTGTAACTTTTAACTTTTAATATCTAGACAAAGTAAATGGTTAACGTTTTGGTCTGAAAGTTTGAAGAAGTTTTGTGTTGCTTGAATTTGTAATTTAAATTTATTATGTTTGTTAACATGTTTTTCCACCTGCGTGTTACGCGGGTATATACCCTAGTTTAATATCATATTCGTTATACTAGTTTGAGTCTCGTGTATTACACGGATAATTGATGAAAACTATAAACTTCAAGCATTAACCAAAACACAATTAACAACACAATTATTATATATTATTAATACAATTACAAGTTGTGTTAAAATTATAGAAATTTACAAAACAAACATACACAAAAATTTTACAAATATCAAACATCAACCATCTTGGTTACTTGTAAAAGCACCATAATTTCAAGATCTTTATAATATTCTATATGGATGTAAAATGATGAAAATGTGTGTAAAAAATACAGACTTTCATTTAGATTAGTTTTCAAGAAACAAACTAATAAATTAATTAGCCATACTTTTAAATCAAGTTGGTATTTTTATTGAAAAAAACCATTTTTTAACTAAAGTCTGAAACCAATAAATCAATTCACCAAACTTTTAAATCAACGGGGTTGTGATAAAAAAAATTTTGATTTGACTTTTGGTGAATTGAAGTATCAGTTAACAGGATTTGTGATGAACATAGATTATTCAATAAGGCCATATGTAACGGGCGTAGGTTTGGGCGATAAGTGAGCGAGTAGGGGCGCGCACACCGTCCCCTCCCCCCCCCCACCCGGCGATTTTTGGGTGATAAGGGGCGGGGGCGGGGTTCTTTTATCGTCCGGAGTGTTTGAAAAACATTATTATTATATTCTAATGACCGTCAAATATAAAAAAAATTAATAAAAACAATATATATATATATATATATATAAACATACACATTCTTCTCCATTTCATTCACAATTCATACCCAAATTCTTCAAAAAATCTAGCAAAATGAATCCTACAAACAACCAGAACCAACCGAAACCCGTGGAACTCACCGCTATCATGACATAAATGATCGAAAAACACGAAAAGTTTGTCGAGGAACTCAATGATACAATGAGAGAAACCAACAAACAACACGAAAAGATTGCCGCTATGATGGAATTGCGGGAAATGAGTAAAGAATACGAATCCCTCAAAGCGGCCGAGTCACACGAAGAGGCCGCATTGTTGCAACGACGACGAGTCGAAAAAATGCGCGAATATTATGGATACTAGTATTTTTTTTAGTTATGTAGTTTTTTGTATTTCTTTTTAATTTTAATGCATTTTTATTTAATTATTTAAATAAATTGGTTTTTATTTGATTAGTTTTATTATAAAAAGAAAATAATAAAAAAGATACCGTGAGCCCAACTTGTAGCCCATACATCATTACACCCAAAAAACAATTCCCACTTCTTGCTAACTGGGCGCCACGTATCACAATTCGCATCCATATGTAGCCCCTCCACTACGAATCGCCTAAAAGACTATTCAACCTTACCAAATCAAATAACCTAAATTAAACAGGTTTTGTTACAAACGATGCAGTTATTATGTAATAGCAAATAATGAACGTCTAAATAATCAAATTGAATTAACCACTAACCACGTGTGCTACAATTGGAGAACAAAAGAACAATCTAAATCAGCAGCGGTGGTGGGTATGAACGGTATCGCACGTGTAATCGAAGAACGAATGAGGCAAATAGCAAACATGTTATGCGACAATGGCGACGACCTAGGGCTTGTAATCAGCCAGGGGTTGATCAAAATCGGCATCGGCGGTAGGGATGAAGATGAACCAACTTCATACTTGGAAGGATCTAAGCAAAACAAATCGAATATGGAGGATGATGATGCCTGAGTTCTTGGCTTCTAAAATAGGGTTACCATTGTGTAGAAACTTGAAAGAACAATATTTGGGCTATCGGTTTTATTTGGATCTGGTAATGAACCGGTAGGGATCCGATAAGAGAAAACGGGTAAAAAAGTGAGGAAGGCTTAGAGAGTGACAAGTGGCAGAAGAATGTATTCTTTTATTATATAGTAGATAGATGTTAACCAATGCAGTTTTCGATCATGTAATCGATTGATAAATGAATACATTGATAAAACAATCTGCTGTTGTGGTGTTTCTTCTTATTATCCACTCTTGAACACCATAGCCAAATTAATAAATAGGAATTCAAAAATCATGAATAATCAGCCAAACAGTGCAAAATAGAAAAGTCACATCTTACTTCTCTGATCACATGAATCTGAATAAGTCATCATATATTCTGGTAATTAGTGGAGGTTATAGTTGTCAAATATGCTGAACAAAATATTGAAGTATAAATAAGTTATCATATATTCCGGTAATTAATGAAAATACTATTAACAAATCAAGGTTACAATTCCCTGCTTTAGTCTCTAAACTGCATTGGTTAATGAAAATATCGTTAACAAATGAAGGTTACAATTCTCTGCTCTAGTCTCTAAAAATCTTCACATCTTACTACTCTAATCACAGAAAAGCTCTTGTGGTACTGTAACCATGATTTAAAGAATCATTTAATAATAAAAATTAAATGAGATGGCTATATAAAATTATTGAACCAAGTCACTAACTTTTTCTTACACTATTAGCTTGTATTAAAAATTTTAAAATCCTAATTATACTCAAACATATAATAAAAAGAAAAAGAAAATCTAAATTCATAGGTCAAACGGCCAGTTCGTTTTACACATTCGGTTCCAAATTTTAAACTGAGTTGGGCTGTTATAGCGCCAAATTGTAAAAAACTGGACCGTTTGGATATCAACAGACAGCCGACTTGCTTCGTTTTGGGCGGTTCTTGTTGGTTTCAACGATTTTTGATTACCTTCAGGCAAAATGGACGGGTTGAAACTTAGGTTTGTTCGAAGTCCAAAACATTTTTTTCACTTAAAATTTCCGGTTACTTTTTCAACAATTCGTGAATCAAATATGATTATAGAAGTAAGAAGTTATATAATCCATATACTAATCTTATTAGTTGAATAAAGTGCATTTGGAGGTTTTATGCACTAAATATACACTTTAGGCAACTTTGAAACCATTTGACCAGTTCCGTAGTAGAATTTTAAATTTTTAATTACACACGAAAATATTTGACCCGCTCATAAATAATTTCAACCAAAGTATATATTATGAATGAATTAAGGGTATGGTCAATGGTGTTGAAATGTTTAACATCAACAACCCGATGTTATTTGGTGTGATTTTCATTAGTTGTCGACAATGGAAAACAATTTCAACCATTAAAAGCAGGGGATTGTAAACTAATCAACAATCAAAAAAATTTATATATCTGACATAAAACTATTCAACCATCAAAACAATTTCAAACTAATAAAACCTGCAAGTTGATGGATCTAAAGAAGAGAATTGTAAAATTACCTAACAGTACGCGTCAATGGGACGGTCTGAATCAATAGCAATGGTGGAGATAAACGATAGCATTGGTGAAGATGAAAGGTCTCATAGGTTTAATTAGATAAGATGAAGGCACCAAAGCAATGGCAGATTGGCAGCGAAGGGGTCACGGCGCCTGATAGGGGGTCCGCAACCTAGGGTTTTTTATTTGGAAGGGGTGTGTGTTTGAATGAAAACAAATGGACTGAATAATATGTGGATCCAGATAACATTAATTAGGCGGGTTGATCCGAAATAATACAATTTAGTGAAAATGAGTTAAAAATGTGAGTAATGATGAGAGGTTGACAAGTGGCAAAATAGAATAATACCATTTAATGAAAATGAGTTAAAAAAGATGAGTAGTGAGGAGAGGTTGAAAGTGGCAAAATATAATAATACCATTTAGTGAAAATGAGTTAAAAAATGTGAGTAGTGATGAGAGGTTGACAAGTGGCGAAATAGAATAATATTTTATTAGAGTAGTAAGATACTTGTGAAATTGTTTAAATTTTGTATCTGAACACATGTTTTGAATGTTTTGGATTTTTCACCTGATACGTGTTCTTTATCATCGCAACATGAATCTTGTTGATACCCCTCCATTATATGCAAAATTTGAGTGAACAATATATTTTTTGGACATAATTAAGGCTCCGTAGTAAAAAGTATTATGTTATGATCCTTGTATATATTTTTATACTTACACGTCTCGTCATGTTGTATGTCTCAAGAATATTTTCTTAATTCCTCACCAACTTTTGTCTCTGAGCCTTTTAACACTCCCTCAGACCATGTGTAGTAAGCTACTAACACTCCCTTAGACCATGTATAGTAGGCTATAAATTGGGATGATATTGGGCAATATGGGACAAGAACACGGGTCGATAAGTTGGGGGGGGGCGTGAATTTGTCGTCGGGTTGTGTAATGATGTTGATGACGTGACGATCAATGATTGGAGGGTGGGGCAATTTGTGGGCTACATATTGTCCCATTTTGCCACGTTTCAAAAATCGCCTTATTTTGTAATCCATCCACTACACATATTCTTATCCTCACTCCTAGTAATTCCACCCTCTTCAACGCACCTTCCTCTATTTCACTATCATTAGCTTCTATTAATGTACGTTTGGGTGATTGTTGTTATGTTTAAGACAACTCATTTACCCTATGTTTGAATGTATTATGGATGTTCACCGGTGTGTATGCTTGATGTCTACATGGACTATTGAGATTTAACTTGAAAATGTAGTAAGTACCTTGCACAATTGTTCTTGTTCTTTACTTTTATGTGATAAATCATTCAACTTTTAATCAATTTGAGCTAACCAATGTTAGTGTGAGTTGATTATACTTGTTGGATCGAACTGACACGATTTTGTTAGTTGATTAATGGTTCCGTTCCGTGTGTCAACCGCCCCGACAAGTTACTTGCTTAGAGATGATCATATTTGTCTAAGTTAACGACTTGTCTTGACTGGTCGTACTTTCCTCATATCAACCGTGATTTATTTAAGCTGACCATATTTTTAGGGCTAATCATACTTGTTTTTGGTGACCTAATCTCGGGTTAACCTTGATCTAAAAGTTGGCCATACCTGTTTGATACGCCTTTATTGACTTTACCGTACCTCATCACAAATCCACGGCTTAGCGATGCACCCACTATGCATATAGTTTTTTTCTTTCTTCATGCTTTTATTCTTTGATATTATCTAGGCAAACATTATATTTGTCCACTTTCTGTATTGCTCTAAATGGTGTTAGCAATCCTCAAAAGTTTTGATGTTTTATCACAGCTAAGGTGCATATTCCTATACTCCTATTTACGTGATATGAGCATGACCTACAATTTTCTACTCATTTATCGTGTTACATTATGTATGATAAGCCTTTTTGTAAATATAAATTTAGGGATGCAAGCAAAAGCCGAGCTCAGCCTGAACTCGGCTTGTTTTAAGTTGCAAGAGCTTCCCGTTCCAAGCTTGTTTTCTAAAGCTCGAGCTCGATTCATTTATTATTTATTAATTAATTTATACACATTTTGAATTTTTTGTTTATATATTTTGAGAAAAAAAATTAAACGCGCCTAAGTTTGGCTTGAACTCATGTAGTACCTTATACATGCCACAACTTAGTATGTAGTGCTAATTGAATACATAGAAGTCCAAAAGAGGTAAAACTTAAAAATACACAACGTTCATTAAGGCTTCATGAGCTTTTCACACAAGGCTCGAGTTGGAGCTCGGTTTGTTTCGAGCTTTTTATTGGTTCAATCTTGAATAGCTCACGAGCTACTTGACTCGTTTGCACTCTAAATACACTCCAAATTCCAAACTCTTTTCTAAATAATTGGCTGGCATACATTCACAATCACAAGTTTTGACGTGTTTGTAAAGTTGTAAAAAGCCCACTGGAGTATAGCATAATAAGCCCATAAATCGTTAAAGGGGGCTTGGTTTGAAAAATACCCTAATTCATCATCATCATCATCATCATCATCATCATCTCATCTTTAATAACAGCTTGCCGTAATATACAGACACCCTCTTCGTCGCCTACCAGCTGCTGCTTTCAGTCGGTAACCTTCTCACATTCATCTTCATTAGCTTCCAAGTTTGTTCATTTATGTATAATTATTGCTGTTTTACATACTTTAATCTCAATAATTGTTTTCATAATAAGAATATAACGTCTTGGAATAAATTAGCTCGTCATATAGTTTGATCTAAGGTTATATTTTATCATGATGAAATTGTAGCTAGGATCTAATTATGCAATTGAAATGTATTTTTGTTGATAATTGATACTTTAATCAATAGGTTGAATGATTTGAATTAGACTCTGATTTGAAGCTTTTAGGTTGTGAATTTGTATCATTTTTGGATTAAATGTAATGATGAATATTTAATTAGGATTTAATTATGTAATTATATGTTTTTTTTGTCGCTAATTGACATTTTCATCATTAGGTTAAATGATTTGTATTGGACTCTGATTTGAAGCTTTTATGTTGTTATCTAGTTTGATTTTAGGTTTTATTTTTATTTTTTAATAATAAACGTGTAAGATAGGATCTAATATGCAACTGTTGATGTAGTCTGAAGAAATGGCTGAGGTTGCAAAGGTAGGACCCGCAGTTCCCGAGTCTGTACTGAAGAAGCAGAAGAGGAACGAGGAGTGGGCTTTGGCTAAAAAGCAAGAGGCGGAAGCGTTGAAGAAAAAGAATGCTGCCAACAGGAAGTTGATATTCAACAGGGCTAAGAAATGCAGTGAGGAGTATGAAGCTCAGGTATGATTAATTAATTGATTATCATTTTAATTTTTATGCCTGTTTATGATACTAGAATTTGACTGATATAAATCGCTATTTGCAGCAAAAAGAGTTGATTCAGTTGAAAAGAGAGGCGAGGTTGAAAGGTGGATTTTATGTCAATCCTGAAGCTAAGATGCTCTTTATCATTAGGATCCGTGGGTATGCATTGCTGCTTTCATTGCTTCAATCTTTGTTAATCGTTACTGTTGATAGTTGTAAAGTTTCAATTTTTCATTTTGTAACTGTGAATGTTTTCAGATTCTAATTTTCATATATTCTGAATATTCAGTATCAACGCAATGGACCCTAAGTCAAAGAAGATCTTGCAGCTCTTGCGTTTGAGACAGGTGAGACTACCTTTTTCAAAATTTAATTATATTTGTTTTAACATCAATGAATGTTCTTCGTACTTTTTAGCATTTATCTTATATTTCTATGTGCTATGTTGCGTTGTTTATATCAACCAGATCTTCAATGGTGTGTTCTTGAAAGTCAACAAGGCAACATTGAACATGTTGCACAGGGTTGAGCCATACGTCACCTACGGGTACTCATCTTTCCAAACGTATCCTTTCTTTTGTAGTCAAATATTTCGTCATTGTTAAATACATCTTTCTTTTTAGATACCCGAACTTGAAGAGTGTGAAAGAGCTGATATACAAGAGAGGTTATGGCAAGCTCAACAAGCAGAGGATTCCTTTGACAGATAACTCAATTGTCGAGCAGGTTAGTTTTATTCGTTTTCAATGTTTATAAACACATCTGTACCAATATAGTTTTAAGTTGCAATTGTTTTGAATTAATAGGGTCTTGGGAAACACGGGATTATCTGTGTTGAAGATCTTATTCATGAGATCCTAACTGCGGGCCCCCATTTTAAGGAAGCCAATAACTTTCTTTGGCCATTTAAGTTGAAGGCTCCGTTGGGTGGGTTGAAGAAAAAGAGGAACCACTATGTTGAAGGAGGTGATGCAGGTAATCGTGAAGATTACATTAACGAGCTCATTAGGCGAATGAATTAGAGTTTGGTATTTTTAATGTTGTCTTTTGATATTACTAGATTGTGTACTTGGTGTTTCTTTGGGAGTTGGGACAGTTTTTGTTTTTTTGAACAAAGAAGGATGTATTATGACTGATTTGCAATTTTGTGCATGGTGCTTTCTCATGCTTATAAGTATCATCTCTTACGCTGTGTTCCCGATATTCATTTAACAAGAGAAAGGAAAGGAAAGGAAATTTAAAAGGAAAAGAAAGGAAAGGTAAAATGTGATTTCCTTTTGTGTTCTTGAGTTTAAAAGAAAGGAACGGAAATTAAACGTTTTATGTGTTCCTGAGATGGAAAGAAAAGAAAAGAAAACTGTATTTTTACAATGATACCCCAACTCACCTCTAACTTTTCCACCTTTTCCCCCAAATTCCATCAACACCATTTTCAGTTTGTGACCTGCAACAATGGGTTGTTTCACCAAGAACCATCACCAAAACCCCAATTCCAATGGCTACAAACCTCAACAACAAATCAATCACCAGCAGCAGTAGCAACACCACCAGCAGCCGCCGCCAACTGCCAACCCAACCCAATCCCATCAGCACCAAACCCTAGACGGCTAGACCTGTTCAACCATCAAACCCTAACACCATTTGGGTAAGCCATTTGAGGATATAAGAAAGCACTACACACCTGGTAAAGAATTGGGTTGAAGATGTGGTCGATCGAGGGTAAAACTGGAAGTAAAATATGAACATAATGTTTATGTTTGTTTTCTCTTCAAATCAAATAGATTTACACTAAAAACCCATTCCTTTCCTTTCTTGCCAAACCCTTTCTTTCTATTAAAAATCTCTGAAACACCCATTTTCCTCATTTTCCTTTCAAACCCTTTCTTTTCGCTCCATTATATAACTCAGGAACACAGCGTTAATTTTTATGTTTTAATTGTTCCTAAATTGTTTTTCACTAACTAGCCTTTTCTATTGAGAAATTTGCTCGATGGGTCTTTAATTGTACGTGTTAAGCTTGTTTATAGGTATCGGTCCAGTGTTTGATCTTGCTTTTGGCCACAAAAATTTGAGACTGATTTTGATAATAAAAACCGTTGTGATAAGTACATGTCTAAATGAAGTCTAAAATATATTTTTTTTTGTCTTCCTGTAAGTGCAAGAAAAAGACCAGTATATGCAAAAATGCCTGAAAGCTTTTTTTTTTCGTTCATGTGACTAGAAAAAAATAAACATGACAAAATTACCAACGAGGTGTCTACATTTCTTAAACAATCCGGTAAGACAACACCAAAAAGAAGATCAATTACTAAAACAGTAAAACACTATCTGTATTTAAACTGTAATGTTAGACACACCGTAGCTATTAATAGTTTCAGTACTCAATTTGAAAAGAAAATATACTTTTCTAATTCTGTTGCATTAAAAATGGTTTGGCTATAGTCTATAACAAAAACAAAATCTTGATTTGGCCAGTACGTGAAAGTTTAATTCGTAGACTTGATAAATAGCAAATATACTTTTGTTTAGATTTTTTAATCTTATTAAAAACCCATAATAAGGTGCTTAGGTTTGCAATAGAGATTCACAAAATATCATTGATTCACAAAACTAATTTTACAAAACAATGAATCTGATTGCACTGGGCTGGCCTAGATTAGTAAATAAAAAGCCCTCAAACCTGAAACGAAAAACGCCTAAAAGGACTCGAACCCAAGACAAATTAGTAATGCTAAACGGACTTTACTAGTAGAAGACAACATCGGTTTTTTCTTTCTGTATATGAGTTCAGTCCAGAAAAATTAATGGGTCGGGTCAAAATTTATGTACTATACACTATATAAATTTCAAAAATCACAGGGTTCGCTTGAACTTGTTGCGCATAGAGTATCTCTGCCCTTGAGCACAGAGGTACAAATCATAATTATGTTCGTCTGCTTACGCTTGTGAGCCGTTCATTTATACTTTATACTATAAACAAACACGCATAAATGAAAAGGAACACTTCTTAATGAACTAACAAGAAAACCTCGTTCGTCTTTATCGTTTGTTCTGTTAAAGTTAATTGAACGAAGACGAAAATGCTATGTTCGCGTTCGTTTACAGAAATAGAGGCCTAGTTGTCACACCCTCAAAATCCACTAACGGAGTTTTACCGTCAGAGGGTGTGAACTAACAGGATCGGAATCATTAGTTATAATCGAACCATAAAACAAAGTTTCAAAACCATGAAAACGTTTACGAGTAATTAAATGCGGAAGCGTAAAACCATAGCAAACAATGTTACGTCACGCAGGACGACTTAAAACCCAATAATAACAGTTAAAAATAAGTTTGCATAGTTAAAAGTGTTTCAAGCAATGCATGTTCCTAAACCGCGCGCCCGCCTCGGCTACCTGAGAATAACATACTAAAAGTGTCAACACAAGGTTGGTGAGTTCACAAGTTTATATAAAATAAAGCGTTCAGCGTTTTGCGTTACAGCGTTTTGCGTTACCAGATAGTGTTATGTCAATTATATATCTATAGGTAGCTAACCTATAAAACAAGTATCACTAAGTGTTCGACACCGAAACTGACTGTTTATCATTTGCCTTGCCACCAGGTCATCCAGACCATGGTATGTGTTTAGCCAAGATTACACCCACTCGACCTCCAGTCGAGTTTAGCGTTGGGTGGGGTTTGTCGAACCCAGTAGTACTACTCAACAATGACTCGCTATTATCCAATATTAAACGGTTCGATGTGAATGAAGGACTTTAGTTAACGCGTTTGCCACTTAGTCTTTACAAGTGATATATAATCTATATTAACAAAATCTTAAATGCGTTTTCGGAGTATGTTATCTCCCCAAGTGAAAAGCGTTTGAAAACAGTTTAAAGGGGTAAGTGAAACTCACTGTTTGCGAAGTATTCCCAAAATAATTCACCAAGATGCGCGTCACAGAAAAACTCTCTCTAGCGTTCTAAAACAACAAAGAGATTTTTCTAAGTGTCGGAATATTATCGAGTCTCTAGACCCGGCACATAATACCTATGCACATAACATGTTTCGTGTTTCGTTTGTGAATTGTGTGTGACTTTAACAAATGTATTTGTGATACGTTACATGTGTAAACAATTATTTACGTGTCATGTATTCATAAAGTACATCACTAGCAATTACTCCCCGTAAGGGCAATTTGGTCAACACATAACAATTAACTAGCCATTATTCCCCATGAGGGCAATTTGGTCAAATCATGACAATCAATTAGCAATTATTCCCCGCAAGGGCAATTTGGTCAAAACATAACAACTATATAGCAAGTATCATGTTTCATACATTTTCACAAAACTCAGCAGCTAGTTCCACCGAGACAGAAATCCTACTTGAAAGATTGTACTATTCCACCGATCATAGCATCTCAATTAATTTACCAAAAATCATCACAAAAGCATATATGTCTTAGGTTTCCAGAACATATTTTATTATATTTTTATTCCACATAGGTTTCTCACAATCATCAAATCATTACAGCAAACTCATAACAGTCAAATTCATGCGCAACAGAATGTTATTTGAAATTCCCGTTAAACGAAAAATCCAATAAATGCAAGACCACTTGGGTTAGGTTCCTAACTCAATGAGTCAACTTCCAGAAGTGGAACCAACCCAATTGGTCTCGTAGTTCATGAGATATAACATTTACAAAACAACCTAACAGCAGGTCTAACAGCTCAGCTTTGCACAACGTTTTTGTAAAATCATAAAAGTTAACTTTTCCACGTCCAAAAATTGCAAATTTATATTCTTTAGAAACTAGACTCAACCTAGTTTACTGTAGTATCAATAATCTCAACCAATTTTCACATTTACACTTTGTTACAGTCACTTAAACATCAATAACACAATCTGCCCAGAAACTGTTTGCATCCAAACTCAACATATTAACTATCTATGGACCATCATGCATTCATATAACACTCTAGACTCCATAAACACTATCCATGCACATCAATTACACATTACATACATGATTAGGGTTTTTGTTTGAACTCAAATCAAAGACACAACAATTAACATGTAACAATATCAATTCTAGTTATCAAATCATCATCAATACATCATCAAATCAAACAAAATCATATGAACACACTAACATATAAAAATCGGCATCTAGGGTTTGTAATTAACCCAATAAAAGTCAAGATCAAGTATAAAGGATGCATAGGATAGTTGATTATACCTTCCTAGCACCTTAATCTTGAATCAAAAGCTTGAAATTTGTTGTATGTATGTGTGTGTATGTCGACGGCAGCCAAGGAGCCAGGGGGGGGGGGGGCTGATCGGTTTGTGTAGGGAGAGAAATAACAAGTTAGGGTTTATTATTTTATTATTATTATTTATAATAATACTATGTTACACTTTGGCCCCTCCACTTCTAAGTATTACTTATCTAGCTTAAACTAACTTGTTTACATCTTGAGTTAGTGTTTATAACGATGTTATCACATAACACATAAGTCTAACACATAATTATCACATAATTACTGTTTTGACGTTTTTCGTTTATTCACCAATCGTTTGTGTCAACTCGTTTGCGTTTCGGTGCAAATCCCGAAAGACTACACATGTAGTAAGTGTCAAGCGTCATTTAAACCCTAGTTTAAATGTAATGAGGTGTGCGTTATAGATTCAGTGATCTTTAAGTTTGAATTGACGGAGTTGAGTTAACGGAGTTAATGGAATTAACCTGAAATTGACGATTGTCACACTAGTGCAACCCATTTGGCTTGTCCCCTTTTACAGAAATGAGTAAGAAAAAACAAAAAGCTTCTCAAACAAAGAATCCCGCCTGCGGTTCCTGGTATCATGGTAAGTTCTCGTTTCCGTAGTGTGCATTTGTGTGGGATGGTGAAAAATCTGAACGTGACTGGAAACTTGAAACATTGGGGATGGGTGTTTGAGTGTGTGACTGGGTATGAGATTTGTTTTTGAATTGTTTTTATTGTTTGAGATTGGTATGGGATTCGTTAATCTAGATATATGATATGAGGGAGAGATTTGATATAACAACATTAAGTTTATTTTATCAACGGTTGATATTTTTTAAAACAGTTCTATTATACAAATGTCTACAACATTGTGTTATGTACTATAAAAACCATTAAATTCATTTCTTCATATGTAGGTGTTACTCTACACATGATTTGTACATGTTTGCTTTATTGTTTCAAGTCAAGTGCTCTCTTGCTTAAAGCAATTTCGCTCCGCCGTTAAATCAAACATTATGGACAAGTTGCTTCCCAACATACAGTGAGGCAACGTAAGCATGATCCCCTAGTAAACAAAACTACTTACACTTCAACTAAAAAGCTACTTAGACAAAACTAGTTGCACTATTAAGCTACTTGGCCTGCTACAATTTCAATTATTAAGCTAATAAAAATAATAACTAAAATATTCTCAAACATTACTGTCCGTGGTTTTATGCAGCCAACTTTTTTTGTGTAAACCGTAAACCAAGTCATTTGTTACGATTTGAAATTTTTTATTAAATCAAACCGATGACCGATTTGACCAGCTTCACGGTTTTAAATTAAGCCACGAACCCCTAAATCTTCTAAGTAACTAAAGAATCATGTTATGACTCCTAAAAATATAATTAGCCATCTGGCATACTAGTTTAAAAGAGCTTGACTTAATGGGTTACTCCTAATTGTGATTAATTCTGATTTAGTCATCAGACCATTAAATGACTAATTTTGTTAATTCACTAAATGCATGTATGGTATACTACCAAACAGAATTGTTAGATGTAATAATAACCAAAGAAACAACATATATACCCATTTCTACTTCCATATTGTATGTGTATAGAACCATTCAATGATATTATTTTTATTGTTACTATTATTGCACATGACATAACTATCAATTTATATAATCCTATTACATTGAACTCCTACCAGCACTGTGACACTGAGACAGCCACAAGTCTATATGTTCTATCACCTGTTGTCGCACTTTGTTAACTGCATCAGGGGCGCTACAATTTTTAGAACTTCCTGCAATTCAAACAAACATACTCTCACTACATTAAGCATTCTTCTCAAAACTATCCAATAATATATAGCAATTGTTAATTGGCCAAACTAACCTTCGGGAACCAAAGGCGACTGAGGGCACCCTCTAAGATCACTTCCATGCCCACAATTATTACAAGTCACTATATATGCCGGCACTACAAAATCATTAATAAAACAAACAAACATTAGTTTTAACATCAATCAAACTGCCAGTATGGATCATTACTTGAATAGCTGTTAATTATTATAAGAACTTACTATCTGAAGACGAGACCTGTTTTGATGCGTGTCGCCATGGATCTTGTGAGCCGTTTGTAAAAACTATTTTCGAACCTGCATACAATTTTTTATTAAAAAAAAAAAACTTTGTACGTGTGTATATAAAATCAACTATCATCATAATCATCATCGTATATCCCATCAATATCCCATCACTTTTGCCCACCCGAGGGCTCACACATATATACATTATATGCGCGCACAAGCAGGGCGAATATAAAATCAACTATGAACGACATAACGTTTATACCAGCAATATCTGTGCCCCCATAGTACAAGTTTGTAAAATTAACAACCGGATAAACGCCTTCACCAAAAACATCTTTGCATAAATCCAAATGGTAACTGTTGCAAACCACATCATAATATTAAATAAACATAATTCAGTATCTAAAAAATAAAAATCAAGTTATATTAACGTTATAACATGTTGGAACTTAATCTCCTGATCAAGGATGCATATTGGGCTGCTCAAGTTAATATTATGCTTTATTTTATGTTTGTTGGGTCAAGACTATTTAAGTTTACTTGTAAATGGGTTGAACTTGTTTAAAGCCTGTATTTGTGTTTTAATATGTAACGGGCCTCAAGTCCAGTCATTATATAATTAGGTTTTATTGTTGAACGATGTCAGTTGTCAGATGAACAGTTACACAAAACAGTTACAACTGTAATCTATTTAAGTGTCGATGTATTGTCTTTCAAAAACAAGAAGATCGATTATGATCATTCATTAATATTACATCAGTCTATATGTCAATTCTTGTTCATGCACATTCAATTGTATAATAGTGTGTTATTTCTTTGTTGATTTATGCTCATCATGAAATCAGAGCCGACGGGCTCGAATCGATCCGTACCTTAAGTCGATCTTTGAAGAACGGATACTATCATTAGTGGGTGCCACCTGGAAATAGGCGACTTCGGTGCAAACTTGGAACCACCATAACCGATCGGTAGATTTGGTGTTCTTTAAATATTCTTGAGTATATGATTCGAGGTCAACTTTAAAAGTACCAACATAATATTCTTTTACATATTTTGCATAGGCATCCTGCAATAAAGTTGCTTAGACTATCATCATGCACTCAAAATTTAGAAACTAAAACATCTATATGCAATTTGATATGTAAATAATCCCCATTTAACAACCTAAACAGAAAGAAGCACAAAAAAATACCACAAGATCTTTTCCAGCCTTCTTAGCTTCAATCATTGGGACACAAAGTTTATCTGGATTTCCGTATTGAATCTGCTAAATGTATCACAATGAATATACAAGAACTTATACATAATGCACATCAAATATAGTAGGGAAGAGAAAGTGGTTTGTTAAGCAGTTACATAACTAACTCATGTATCACAACTAAAGCAACATGTAAAAGTATACATTGACTACGTTTCTCTACTAAATATTTATTCTATAATGAACATTACTCATTTTACATAACTAAATTATAGACATGTAAAGGAACCGAACGTTTAGTGAACCATTCAACGGGAAGTTTGTTTATGTTCGTTCATTTAATCAACGAACGAACATGAACACAATTTTTTGTTCATTTAATTAAATGAACAAGCATGAACACGTGTCGTTCATGAACGTTCGTTTTTGTCTTTTCATTTATGTTCGTTTATTTACATACATTTATATCTGCTTATTTACGTTTTTTTACATTTATTTATATATTCATGCAAATTTATTATTACTATATTAATTTAATATCAATTTGAATTTCATATTTAAAGAGCTTTATTATATCTTTGTTTACTTTTTAAATTATGGATTTAATTCTTGGAGACGTAGAATTAAGGCTAAGGATTTTTAGAGGACACATAGTTTTTGGTTGCAATATGTTTCAGGATCTTGGCTGTACGGTCCATTATTTATTACTAACACCACTTTTCTTATTTATCTACTTAGTATTATGGATGCTATTGCTATTTATATTAATACTACTGCTTGCTTATTTATTTAATTTATTTGGTTTTTTCTCTGCTCTCTAGAGGTCTAGTGTTTAAAGTTTGTGTCACTTTTATTCAGTCGCGTGCATATGGTTTTCGAGCTGGGGTCTCTCTTGAAGCAACCTCTCCATTCTTTGGGATAAAGGTACAATTTGCCTACATCTCACCCTCCCTGCTAATAGCTCTGTTGTTGGTGGGATTTTTACTGAGTATGGTTGTTGTTTAAATTACGGATTTCATGATCATGGTATTTTAGACTTCAACTTGGAAACACATTTAGTTTTAGTAGGTATCATTTATGTTCGTCTGTGTTTGATTATTTCCATTTGTGTTTGATTATGTTCATGAACCGTTCTTTTTTTATATTAACGAACGGACTTAAACGAACACGAAGACATTCATTTTGTTAATGATCGGACATGAACAAGAAAATCCATTCATTTAAGTGTTCATATTCATTTGTTTGTTCGATTAAAGTTAAAAGAACAAAAATGAACAAGCTTCGTTCGTGTTCGTTTGGTACATTTACAGGCCTACTAAATTATACAAATAAACTTACTGCCACAGCTGCAGCATCAGCCAGAAAATACATGAAATCACCATCAATTTTTAGCTGAAACAATATTTTTCCAAATCAAATAATTAGTTCATGAATCAAAACAAACTAAAACTTGAAAAAAAAGCTAATCTTTTTATATTTTTGTACCACTTTTGCACCAAATTCAGTTCTCAAAGCTTCACCATCCGATGCAAGCCGATTTTCAACAAGTTGAGTAACTTCTTGTAATATAGCTTTACATTCGGGCCCTGTAGACTCACCGATCTGTCAAAATTGAAGTAATTAGGAAACTGTGAAATTTATATAAAACAAAAAAAAAATAACATTTTTATTCACCTGTTGATCGTATTGATAGAAGTCAAGAATAGCGTTGACCACACCAGAACTTGCAAGACTTCCACATGTTAAATGTGGAAACTTAAGACGGAACCATGCACTAAGTGCTCCCGCGTATGATATACCGAACACAAACCATGGGCTCTCAACATTTGTTCTATTAAGCTTTAAGTTTAGAGATGCCTACAAAATAGTTGAATCAGGTTGAATTGATAAACTAAAAAGTAACCTATGTATTTATTCATGTCATTTATAACAATCTTACTACACAATGTTTAACATTGACTTGACACAAACATGACCTTTGTAACCCATTTATCTAAACAGTAGGACCCGTGAATTTATTTATGTCAAATTCAACAACCCTACCAGACATACTTAAAATCATGTAATCTAATCATAACATGTGCATCCTAGTTATTTGAACGAGCGAAATGAATTGTAAATGGGTTGTCTCAAGTTGTAAACAGGTAAAATGAGGCAAAAGTCTTGTAGCAAATGGGGTAAACATGCTAGCAGACTGACCTTATAAAAATACATTTTAATATTGTTTTTATACTACATTTTAGAAGACTGACGGTTAGAGCTAGAGGTGGCAATTTTCGACACGACACAACAATAATCAAGTTTTGGGTTGGCATAGGTTGTGTTCGAGTTGACCTATTATTTAATTAAACTCCTTCGTCGTGATCAGGTTGACATGTTTATCTAAAGTTCGAATTGTGACCTGTTAAACCCATTTTATACAACCCACCAACTCGATTAACACGTTTACAACATGGGTATCACTCGCCAGCCCGTTTAACACGTTTAGATAAACGGACCATGTTCGTGACACACGATTTTAAGTGTGTGTGGGTTAGAGTCAATCTTTTTGACAGAAATAAAAACATGGGTTGTGTTTTGCTTAAACAATTAAACGTGTTAGAAATAACAAGAATTTACCTGATAAAACTGCCGAAAAGCAGCTAAATCAAACAATGCCTGCTTAGACGAAAGAAACTTAAGATTTTGGGTCGTAAAATCTTTAAACGGTGAGCTTTCACCGTAATATCTATGCTCTAAAGTCACCACAGCAGCTCCAAATTTCTTGGCCAAAACCTACACAGCATTCAAACACATTAACACGTTTATTTTTTTTATTCAAAAATAAAAAAATAAAAAGAAAGAAAGAAAAATACAGCTATATAATCATTGGATATCCCACCACACGCAGATTCACCACAAATCACCAAAAAAATTGGCCCATCAGGGATCCTGAAATCGTCCAAATATTCATAATATCTCTGCTTAAAACTTCGAGTATCCTGTAACCACAAAACCCTTTAAAAATAAATTCTTTCTTGCGAATAATAATAATAATAATAATAATAATAATAAACTTACGTAAGGGGAAAAGTGATCGAGTGTTTGATTGAACCAAAACGCGCCTTTGCTGATGTAATTGCTGCTACTACTCACATGATTGATTCGGGTAGTTAATAATCCATTGCAGATATTAATTACTATCAAAGACGTAACAAAACCCACTAAAAATCTCATTTTTTTTGCCTCAAATATATGAAACGTTGGATGGGGTTATCCTGTTACTGGCTTGGCTTGGTGTATTTTTTATACCCGATTATGGTATTCGACCCGACAGGTTTCCTTGATTTGTGTGTGAAAGCTTTTCAAGATAACTTTATTAATTTATCTATTATTATTTTTTAGTTTTTCTTTTTCAATGTTCTTTGTATTATTTATGTTTTAAGTTTCATAATTTTTCTTTCTTATAAGCGGTTATGGATTCGGATCTTCAAGTATTTTGTTTTAAGTTAGAGCCAACAAGTTTTCTTAGTTGTTAGTTTCCTTCTAGATGAACGGGTTAGGTCATCACATTTTATTCTTCAAATGGGTTTCAATATTCTTTTGTTTCTTGATACATAGGTGTTATAGTTTATTTAAATTAAGTATCTTATTGGCACATTCATCATTAGGTTAAATGATTTGGTTTATTTGAAACTCTTAGGAAGTGATTTATTTTGACTCTAGGTTAGTTGTAATAAAAATGTAATTTTGATCTAATTATGAACTGTTGGTGCAGTGTGAAGAAATGACTTCGGGTTTGGAAGAAGAGGTGACTAGTTTGAATCAAAAAGTAGAAAGTTTAACGGATGAAAAACAAGGGTGGGCCTATCCTTGTAGTATGGAAGTCGGTCGTCTCATGTGAAAAATTAGTATGTGTTATTATAGTGTAAAAATCCCAACTGAGTGTGAATATATATATCAATAGTCAATTGAGAAAATTTTCAACCCATGTTAAAAAAATTTCCTAGGTCTACCACTGATGAAAAAATGAGTTAGTGAAGCAGATTAATGAGATTAAACTGGAATTGGAAAGAAAGGAAAACAAGTTAAATAAACCTGAAGAAGTTGTTAACTGGATTGATAAAGAGGTATTTGAAACTTTACAAAAGATATTTGCTAGACAATTAGAGCAGGAGTCTGTCATCAAGGAAATGAAAATGGAAAAGTATGTTTTGACATTAGCTTAAAAGAGACTTACAAGTTTATTTAAAGGAAATAGGTTATTTACTTGAAGAAGTAAATAAAAACATTTAGAGAAGCTTGATGAGAATAAAGCAAAATCAGAGGAGACCAAACTAGTAGAACAAGAGGTTTTAATTCGAAGTTTTAATGAAGCTGAAAAACTGGCTGATCGGGTTCATTAACTGCAAGACGGACTTGATTTACTTAAACTGGATTATGTGGACAACATTTAAAAAGATATTAGACACCTATGCTCGTTCACATCATGGTTATTGGTGTAAAACATTGTAGGTTCTTTGTTTTCATTTGTAGTCAATCAACATGCTTTAAAGATCATGTTTTTAATTAAATGTTAGTTTTTTAAAGGATAAATGAACTTCTTTAACCTTTTCATGAACACTTGATTTGCATACCAATGGCAGAAGGGATTTTTTTTCTCGTAAATCATCTATCTCCTAATTACATATTATGATTATATTCCATTATTCAACATCATATAAAAAACACATATTTCCACTCAAAAATTTAATCAAGAATACTAATACCATGGGCGGATCCAGCATACAAACGGGTGGTTCCCCGGAACCACCCGAGTTTCGAAATAATAGTGTACGGATATATAGAAGACGCGTAGGAACCACCTTATAAATTAAGAGGGAACCACCTAAAAAAAATTCCTGGATCCGTCACTGACTAATACAGCTAAAAATGCCTTTAGCATGACACACATTGAACGGGTTTTAACTATGAAGACGTCCCCTCACTCAATGATCTTCCACCATTCATAGCATCTGCATCAGTATCATTTTCAAACACTCCTTCTAGGTCCTCGTCTACTTGCATATCCAGACTCCTAAGCTCCAAATCTTGATGGTTCCATTCACTTCCCGCATGTGTAAGAATAAATATATTTTATATATTTATTTATATGGCCATCATTATCATTTATATAATAATGGATCAAAATAATTAATTATACTTTATTATATATTAGCTTGGTAATTGTTGATGGGCTATATTCATCTTAATAGCTAATAAAGGGTTTCCCCTTGGGTGTATATATAGAGAGAATAAATTAACATCATAACCTAATCTCACACATATAAGAAAATCATGTGTCTCCTCTCTTTTCTAAACCGGGTTCCTCTCAAGAACCCTAACCATCCTTAACTATATATACATCCTAAAGGGGAACTCTATCAAGATGACAAGCATGTCGACTATATCATACCCTGCTGCGGTTACTACTCTTCCTGCTGTAACAGGTTCATAGGTTTAATATTTATTATGTTTTATATTACTTACATGAAAGAACTGATCAACATGTGGCATCAGAGTGATGTTGTTTAATTAGTTCTTCATGTTTTCCCTAAATCCGGAATTGAAGTTGGAAAATTGTTTTGATTAAAAGTTAGATTCAAAATTCGCATAAAAAAATGATTATAAACTTTAGTGTTTTTGGTTCATGGGGTGTTTTTATTAATATAAAACAAGTTTTCATCTTTATGATCCTATCTTGTATTTAAAGATTTCGATAAAAAGTTAATAATAAATAAATAAATGAGTAAAGTTTGTCCATCAAAATTACGGTTCAAGGCCATTAATTTTTGATGAAAAGTAACGAAATCTATTTATTATTCTTGGATATGATCTATTTTCTAATTTTATGTAATCTTATCAAAATTTGTTTATTTATTTATTCTTTAAATTTTGAAAATTAGATAACATATTTAGAAATTAGATTTAAATCTCTTTGCACTAGGATTTGATTATATTTCTTAATAGTGTGTATCCTTATATGTAAGTTTCGATTATTATTATTATTATTATTATTAATTGTAATCGAATTATAAACTTAGATAGATACACAATATTTTATGAAATTATAATCAAAATCTTTTATAACTAGTTGCATCAATCTTATCATATTAGGTTCATGGTTTCACGGTTTTGTTTACGCGTTATTTATTGTTTATAAGTTAATTAAATTTACGGGTTTTCCAATTAGTTTATGGGATTTTAACTATTTACAAGCTAAAGCGTAAACCTTACTAAACCGTAAATTGTTTACCAAATGTTTTGTAGATACTTAAATATTAAAAAATTTTACAAAACATAAAAGCTTAACTTGAATGAACTTTTGATGTATCACTTCTGCTCAAAGTTGATGAGTTACATTTACCATATCATTCAAGTCTAACTGAAAGCTTTTGTTAGTTTTTGCCTAACATAATATAAATGCATCACTTCTGCCCAAATGTGATTTGTTACATTTTTTATTTAGCAAAACTAGCCCGTACATAATTAAAATAATTGTCTTATTTCTGCCCAAAGGTGATGTGTTACAATTGTTTTGCACACATACTTAAATAAAATTTAATTCTGCCCAAACACCCTGCTAGGCCCTAAATATATATATATTTTACAAATTATATTTACTTTTATGAAAAAAATATGTATATTCAATGTTTCAACACAATTACATGACCACTAGCTTGGTCTAGTGGTAATGGGTATGACATCTAACCAAAAGGTTGTGAGTTCTAATCTTACTTGAGATATTTTTAAGCTTATTCTTATGCAAAAAATTTTTACACAACTAAAATCATAATAAAGTAAGCCTATTTGGAATTAAATTGTTAAACTCAAAAAAAATATTCCTTTTACTAAAGGCCCAAAAAAAAATTTCGCCTTCGACCCAAATTTTTTTTCGCATTCTTGGAGCCGGGCCTGCTGCTCACCAATATTTTGTATGTGTGTGAGGGTGGGTGGGTGGAGGGAGGGGGGGACTCATGGGTACCACCCCAGTGAACACCATCACCCAGCGTACATCATCACCACCCACCATCATTGCCCACCACCGTCACCACCATCACTCAGCGCACACCAACCGCCATTAATACCCGCTGCCCACCACCACCATCCAGTGCCACCATAACCCAGCGCACACCACCACCGCCCACCATAATTACCCGCCGCTCACCACCGTCACCAACAACAACCACCACCACCCATGCACACCATCACCACCCAACGCCACCATCACCGCCCATCATTATTACCCGCCGCTCACCACCGTCTACACCAACAACAACCACCACACCCAGCGCACACCATCTTCACCCACCATTAATACCCACCTCCCATCAGCCAACACCACCAACACCCAACGCACACCATTACCACCCACCATTAATACCCACCGCCCACCACCGTCACCACCACCACCCAAAGCCACCAACCACCACTATCGTCGACGTCGCCCACCGCCGTCGCAACGGCCACTCACCACCACCACCACTTATCCACACACTTCCACCAACCATCGCTTCTGGTATCGCCATCGTTGTCCATCACCGCCACCCACCACCATCAACCACCATTACTTCCTGTCGCCCACCACTCGCCATTGCAACCACCATCATCGTCGTTGTCTCTCACCACAATCACCGTTGCCTCTCACCACAATCACTGTTGAAAAATTAGCAAAAAAATTTTGTTTTTATTACTTATTAATATTATATTTAATAAACAATACCGAGTTGTCATAAACTTGCAGCAAACTTAGCACAAAAATTGCTACAATGTTGCCACAAAAGTGTGGTTTCATTATTATTAGTTTTTATATTCAATAAATAACACGAGTTGCGGGAAACTTGTAGCAAAACTTTGCAAATTTAGCCACATTTTTGCCACAAATTTGTATTTATTACAAAATTGTAGCAAATTTGTAGCAAAATTTGCTGGCATTCCGATTATTTTACCACAAAGTATGGTTTCATTATTATAAGTTTTTATATTTAATAATTAGTACAAAGTTGCCGAAAAATTATAGCAAACTTTGCAAGTTTTGCCACCATTTTGCCACAAAATTTTGATTTTTATAATATATTATAGTTTTGTAACAAATTTGTAGCAAAACTTGCAAGCATTCTGTCCGTGTTGCCACAAAAGTGTGTTTTCATTATTATTAGTGTTTTATTTTCAATAATTAATACACGGTTGCTGGAAACCTGTAGCAAACTTTGCAAGTTTTGCCACAATTTTGCCACAAAAGTGTGATTTATTCAAAATTGTAGCAAAAATGTAGCAAAATTACCAGTTTTCCGACTGTTTTACTACAAAAGGGTGTTATTTTATTTGTATGTTGATTTTTATATTCTGAAGGTTAATATTTAATAAATGATTAAACTAATTGTCGGTAATTTGTCGAAAATGGATATATGTTTTCGACGAAATTGTGACAACACTACTTGATGTCGCTACGTTGTAGGAAACTTGTGTAAAATTTTAAAACTTTTTTTACATTGATTATTGGCAAAAAGTTGTGGAAAATTTGTTGGAAAATTTGAGTTGTGAGAAAATTGTAGAAAAGTTTTGTAGCAAAATTACCCTTTTTCTAGTAGTGAAAGGCGATTTATTTTTTGTTTAAGTAGAACTTTTAATTATAGTCTATTAGTTTGATGTTAATAATAGACATATCACATCTTCAATAAAATATAATGATTATCACATTAATGATCCTCCATTAATCTAATGATCATAAATTTTACTATGTATTATCTTAATATCCCATAACATTACTCACTACAATTTTCTTCTATAAATAGCTATCTCATCCAAATCATCCACTCTAATCTCAAAACACAATTGAATTTTGTCTCATAAAGAGTTTTAATAACATTTAGCTCTTCTCAATTTTAATTATCCATTAAGACATGATATGACTATCATACTGCTCTTTCTAATAACAATTATTCCATTGAAAACTAGAGCCTAACAAATGGAATGAGTCAATCATAATGTCTATTACGATAATGACAATCAAGAACTTATATAAATAAATGCTATCACTAGAGTTATTATAGATTTAGTTTTTCCTAAGACTAATCAAAATAACTCCCAAGATTCATGCACTCCTTAAAAGTTCTAACTATAAGGTTAGATGCTATTATTGAATATATCATAATGTACAATCATGACCCATAAAATTAAGGGCTCACACATGATATTAAGTACAATATTCTAGTACATGGCATACTCAAATTTTCAACAGTACAATTTGGTGTCTTAAAAATCAACTATAATACTCAGAAGTACCAAAGGAAAATGAGTTGTTGATCAGCAACATATGTACAAGAAAAGAAGCATCCGTTACTGGAAAATAAAATGTTATTCAACTCACTACCACTAAAACCTAAAAGAGGATTATTCTAAGGTTCATAGACAAAATACAAGTATTACTTCCAGCTTCATGTTCTCTAAGGAGAAGTCTCACTGCAAAAATATGTCATTAGATTAGGCATAGGCATTACAAGATTATCCATAATTCAAAAGAACAACTGGCTAAAATTGATAGTTATATATTAATGATATTTAAGTCTGCTAACCTAATAATCTCATTAACACATGATTGGTTGAGCCTAGATCTATATGTTTACCCAAAATCAACAAATAACTAACATGAGGGTTAGTGACAAATTTAAATGTTAAGGTTATTAGAATCATGATAAACTGTCTTCAAATTACGTTTTATGATACCTTAAATATTCTGGAGATTAATCAGAATTTAGTATCAATACTTAAGTTACATTATGACAGTTATAAGAGTTTGCATAGCCAACATAAAGTCACTCTTACCTTAAACTCTTATATTATTTGTTATCAATATCTGGATTGAAACATTTATAAAATAGAACTAGATGATAATGTATACTTTCACAACTTTTGTTATAATGCAAATAAAAATTTAACGAAAGACAAATGAGATCTATAATATTTATCTATTAAAACCAAATTTCATGAGAAATCATGACATGGTTGATGAGGGTGATTTTTTATATAATCTCATTCTTAGTGATTTTAAATCATGTGTTAAATGCCCTAAACATTACTTGGCTTAAGGAATAAGTATGGGTCCACCATAAGTTATATTTCACTGACATTCGTGAAACTTATTCAAATGGAATATTCAGACATAATTCTTTTATCATTTAAAATGCTATTTACTTGTATCTAATCAGTATTCTATGTTCCGCGGTCTTAAAGAGATCAGTTCATATATACTTAATACGATTTCTTCTAAATATGTCCTTTAAGTTTATTATGACATCTGGACGTTAATGGAATTAAATCAAGTCTAACATATATATGACAGATTCTCACGTCATGTACATCATTGAAACTTCTCTTGTATTTTTCCTAGAGATATTAAAGATCAGTGGGAGCCTTAATTGACTCAATCATAACTTACAAGATTTGCAAGAGGTGGGGGAGTGAAAACTTTATATTATCTTAATTACACTTCTTGTACAAGACATTGCTTCATCACAACACTATTCTATCAAAACTTATCTCTTTAGAATTTATAATCTCTTACAAAAGTTTCATTGTTGCCTAAACTGGGCAAATTCAGATTTCTTACTAAACTAATCCTCAACAAGAGAAACTCCAACAACTTATATTATTAACCTGTTTCTCTGTTAGAATTGATTGGTCTATAAATATTGACCCTAAACATGCTAATTTCCTAAAGGCTTCTAAGGTCAGTGGGAGCAGTAAAAGTCTTTATAATGATTTGTAAGAAGTACAAGAGGAGGCGGAAGAGAGTCTTTAAATTTTACTCCATATTTAAACTCCAATTACACCTCTTGTACACCATACTGCACCAACTCTTATATACTTAGAATCCTAAAACTGATAGCAACCTAACCAAGAGCTAATCCATAAAACCGAGACTTTTAAAATTACCCAATAATCAACTTAGGAGGCCATCTAGGTTTTAAAATCTACTAACACTGATGATTATGTAACCTCCCTAACTAAACTTGAAATGGATGTTGGAAAGTTTAATGATCCTACCCCTTATAATTAAACCATTAACATCAATCATAATTGACTCCATAAGTTAGGATAACGTTTTGAGATTTGGCTGAATCACCTTACAGTGTTCATAACTAAACTAAATCCCAATACGAAACGTTAAGACAATAAGAAGCACGATTGATTGTTAAAGGTTATATTCAAGGATAAACCAATTATCAAAGAATCTTCTTACCTATATTACAAAAGTTTTCTTTAAGGATCATTATTATTCTAGAAGCTTACAATAGTTAAGAGCTACATTAGATGAACATTAAAACAACTTTCCCTAACAATCGGCTTACATATAGATATGTTCATAAAACAACTTAAAAGTTATAATTGAAGGTCAAAGAACATTTAATTTATAAGTCAATAAAATTCATATATGGGTTAATGCAAACATCAAAATATGATGAAATGTTTATACAATTATTTTCATCAAAAACAAGTTGATTAATGTACCTACCTCAATATGAGTGGGAGCAACTAAAAACAAACTTGTCCTTATATAGATGACATTCTTCTGACAAGTATATGTTACATGAGTCAAAGCATTTTCACACATACTTTGATATTATAGATCTCAGAGATATTTCTTACACATGTAACAAACAGTATTGTTCTACTTTAGAGGATAATTGGAATACATAGATTATTTCCTTATGCTTCATTAAGTAGAAGCCTTATATAAGTTCAAGTCTATACTCGTTTAGATATTACTCAAAATTGCAACACACTAGATATGTCTAGATTAATGTGAAGCATCTAAAAGAGTACTAAGATATCTTTAAAAGAAACGAAAGACTTAATTTAAAAGAAGAAGTGAGAATTCAAACCGGTAGATTACTCTAAACTTTGTCATATTCAAAGATAAGAAAATTTAATTTTTGGGATATATTCTTATGTCAGTAGACAAATCTATCTCATGTAGGAGTCATAATGAACTGATAACAACAACCTAAGTCATAACGACATAATATGTTAATTAATTACAACGTTGTTGTCAATAAATGTTGTTGAACATTTATTAGTGGATTCATAAGCTTTTATTAAACTCCATATAAATTATATATTAAAGACTTATTGTGATAATGTCAGCTACCATGTTTTCTCAAACAGTAACAGTTTGAAATGTGCTGCATTAAGTTTTGATATGAAATTAATTATTCGTTTATGAACGAATTAAGGAATCTAAATTTTCATATCAAATACATTCTTGATATGCTTAAGGATCCGATAAATAAAAGTCTCACCCATAAATATTATGAAAGCGCTTATAATAATGACGGGTTATTGATGACTATGCGCAACTGCATATCATACTATGAATGATTAACTATTAAATTTCCTCATCAGTTTTGATTAGTATGTCTCTTAATATGTTCTGCATGCATAATGACATATAGACGAATTAAATATACAAATCAAACGTTCTGAAGGGCTTACTTGAAAATTTTGATCATAACTACTTAGGTTTTAAATAAGGATTGCAGTATGATTAATGGGGGTCTTGAGCTGATGTTCAATTCAATAACTTTATTTCTCAGCTCCCGTTTGAGTTTAAAACTAAAATGAGTGTTAACTACTGATCAGGCTTATCTAATACTCATAATAATGATTACTCGGCCAAGTGGGAGAATGTAAGAATAAATATATTTTATATATTTATTTATATGGTCATAATTATCATTTATATAATAATGGATCAAAATAATTAATTATACCTTATTATATATTAGTTTGGTAATTGTTGATGGGCCATATTACTCTTAATAGCTAATAAAGGGTTTCTCTTTGGGTGTATATATAAAGAGAATAAATTAACATCATAACCTAATCTCACACATATAAGAAAATCATGTGTCTCCTCTCTCTTTTAAACCGGGTTCCTCTCAAGAACCCTAACCATCCTTAACTATACATCCTAAAGGGAAACTCGATCAAGATGACAAGCATGTCGACTACATCATACCATGCTGCGGTTACTACTCTTCCTGTTGTAACAGGTTCATAGGTTTAATATTTATTATGTTTTATATTACTCACATGAAAGAACTGATCAACAACATGTTCTGGTGATGTCCTTTGAGAATGATATCTTGTTGTCGGTGAATTCATAGGGTCCACCCTCAACTTTCAAAAGATTCCCTCATCGTTCCAAAGTATCCCGTACATGGCATCAACGCTACATGGATTAGAAAACCCAAAAATTATATAATTCATATTTTCAAAGAAAATCTTTACCGAATAAAGTACACGTCTTTGTGTGTCAAGATAACTAACTTGATATTCTACTTCAAGAGGAATGAATACTAACGGAAACGGTTGTTGAAGACGGGTTATTATGCGATTCTGCAAGTAAAAAAAAAAGAACTATACTATTAAAATAAAATTTGTAAAATCTTTTCATATAGTGATGTAGGAAAATTTTATAAACTTCAATGAATCTAGATGACTTTCAATCTGTTCCACCTAGGCTTGTAAACAAGTAGAACGTTTAGTGGCAGGATATTTATTTATGTTTGTTTAATTACTAAACGAACGAACATGATTTTTTTTCAATATAGTTAAACGGACAAACATCAACACATGTCTTCTTTGTTCATTTATGCTCGTGAGTGTTCTTTTAAGTTTATTTTTGTTTGCTAGTTTACATTTATTTAAGTTCGGTTGCTTACATATCCAATGAAACTTCATAGGCATATGGCAGTCTAGTTTAGTTTTAGTAAACCTTTAGGTCAACGTATTTATGCTCATGTTTACTTTTAACTAGTGTTCACTTAATTATGTTCGTCTGCTTACGCTTATGAGCCGTTCGTTTATACTATAAACAAACACGCATAAATGCAAAGGAACACTTCTTAATGAACTAACAAGAAAACCTCGTTCGTGTTTATTGTTTGTTCGGTTAAAGTTAAATGAACGAAGACGAAAATGCTCTGTTCGCGTTCGTTTACAGAAATACAGGCCTAGTGCAACCCATTTGGCTTGTCCCCTTTTACAGAAATGAGTAAGAAAAAACAAAAAACATTTGAAGAGATACCACCACAAAAAAAATCTTTGTTTGGGCTTAAATCATTGGCACTTGTCACCAATTGTCACTCATATTCACATTAAAACGTAGAACTCCACTAAGATATAACCAATGCAAGTCATAACAAGCCTTATGTGTGCTACAACAGTGTAACCAATGGCAGATGGATTTTTCCTGATTTGATTCCATTATTCAATACCATATCAAAAACACATGTTTCCACTTAAAAGTACTAATAGAGCCAAAACTGCCTTTAGCGTAACACACACTCGTTGAATAAATTTGAACTATGAAGTCGTCCCCTCACTCAATGATCTTCCACCATTCATATCATCTACATCAGTATCATTTTCAAAGTCCCCTTCTCGGTCCTCATCTGCCTGCATATCCAGGCTCCTAAGCTCCAAATCGTCATGGCTCCATTCACTTCCCGCATGTTCTGAACCCGCTGGTGATGTCCTCTGAGAATGATATCTTGATGTCGGTGAATTCATAGGGCCTACCCTTAACTTTTGAAGAGTTTCAAAAGATTCCCTCATGGCTGACATTGCTCCAAAGTATCGCGTACATGACATCAACGCCACATGGATAGGACGAAGCATCTCCTGCTTCCAATATCGAGCCATCATCTTAAATACAATTTAAACTTCATCCAAGTAATTTAATTTATGTCTGTTTATAAAAAAAATACAAGTAGCTAATTCGACCCATTCATCTATAACTGGGTTCTGGGTCAGAGGTTGGTTTTGGGCTCAAACAGAACCGAAAACCGAAATTTTCTTTTTCTAGTTTTTTGAAAACTGCTGTTTCGATTTCACCATTTGGGCTCAAAATTTTGGATAAAAAAATTGGCCCAAAATAATGAATTTGGGCCTTAATCTTTTTGTTCATGAATAATTAATTAATTATTATACGCTTGAGCTAGAATATTTGGGCAAATTACTAAAATTTCAAGATGAAAACCGAAATCCAAGTCTTGGGTATGTTTCATCTCTAAAAGGTCAAACGGGTCGAACCTGACACGGGCCTAAAATATTTTATTAATTTTATTGATAGAAATAGCACATTGTTGTGATCATATTTAAAATACCGACTATTTTCAAAACAATGTTTTATTCTGAACAAAAAGTGTTTCGGCCCGGCCCGTTTAGCCAAAACCCGTTACCAACCTGTTCATTTTTTCACCTCTCTCATTCAGACGGTTTTGTAAACATACCTTCCATACAGATGGAGGTTCCCTAAAGTTTGTGGTCCAATGGAGATCAGAAACCGAAGCTGTAAGACTGCCATAATCGTTAGCAGCACTCCTTAATAGTTCAGAGAATTCTTTCTGTTTACTCCATGAAAATAAAACCCAAATAATTAAAATTTTGAAAGAAAATCTTTAGTGAAAAAAGTACGCATCTTTCATGTATCAAGATAACTAACCTGATATTCTGCTTCAACAGGAATGAATTCTAACGGAAACGGTTGTTGAAGACGGGTTATTATACGATCCTGCAAGTCAAAATTAAAAGAAAAAAGAACTATTTTATTAAAAAGATATTCGTACAATCTTTTCATATAGTGATGTAGGAGAACTTTATAAATTTTAATGAATCTAGATGACTTTCAATCCGTTCCACATAGGCCTGTAAACGAATCAAATGTTTAGTAGCAGCATGCTAGTTTTATGTTCGTTTAACTAATACACGAACTAACATAATTTTTTTTCAATATAGGTAAATGAACAAACATCAACACATGTCTACTTTGTTCATTTATGCTCGTGAGTGTTCGTTTATCTTATTTCGTTGAAGTTCAGTTATGTTTGTTAGTAGCATTGGTTTGAGTTTGGTTGCTTACATATCCAAAGTAATTTCTTAGGCATATTGCAGTTTGGTTTAGTTTTAATAGATCTTTAGGTCAACATATTTATGCTCATGTTTACTTTTAAATGGTGTTCACTCAGTTATGCTCGTCTGCTTACGTTTATGAAACGTTTTTATATACTATTAACAAACGAAAAAAAACACAATCACTTTCTTAATGAACTAACAAGAAAACCTCGTTGCTGTTTATCTTTGTTCGGTTAAAGTTAAATGAATGAACACAAATATGCTCTATTCGTGTCTGTTTACAGTATTTTAGGCCTAGTTCCACCCATTTGACTTGCTCCCTTTTTAGTTAATTTTCACATTTGACCCGTTGGGAGAAAGCTTGAACCATAGTCAGCCCATTTATCATAAACAGAAAAAATTTAACACGAATATATCACCTTATTCCGAATAACACCTTTCAGTATGGTAGTGATCCTTGCTAATGTTTTTATCTTTTTCTCCATTTCACTCACATGTGTTAAGTGAGCTATTTTCATATCTACCTGAAAAATTCAGAACAAAGAAAAACTCATATTCTTTGCTTAAAAGTAACAAACTTTGAACATAAAATGTATAATTAGAATCCATAACATTAAGACTTCAATTTACATGAACAAACTTACCTTGCGACCTTGAAGTTCGACATGCAGACGTGACACTTGTCTTTGCACCACGTTAAGTTCACGCAACAATCTTATTAAGTCATCACCATTTCGCAAGTCTTCCTAATTAAGAACCAAATCTCTTAAACGACAAAATACAAATCATTCTAGCTACTCTTTCAAGTTTTATATATCAGTCAATGATAACAAAATCAGGATTAACATACTATATACTGCATTTGTAAAATAAATTAAATTATTGATCAATAGACTATTTTTAACGGTTAAAATGCAACCCTAAAGCTGTTAAATTATTTGATTCTCATTATTATAAAAAAAAGAAAATAAAATGTACCTGAGAGGGAGGAGGGCGATACCTAGAGTAACCGAGATCGGCGGCCACGGCAAGGACATCGGACATTCCACCAAGTTGTCTCGGAGGTTTTCTTCCCGCCAAATTATCAATATCGCTTTCTTGAATCGACGCCATTCACAATTATAGATCAAACGAATCCGACTGGGTGTTAATTTGTTGGTTTCATGGCCTGGAAAATTGAAAGTGTGGAACGAACAAATGTTGAGAGAGATGATCGGAAAAGAAGCTTCACCACGTACACCATTCTATTTGAAATGTTTTAAGAGGTAATAATTGCGCAAATGGCTACGTGATTTCACCAAATTGCACAAATGATCTATGTGGTTTGATATATTCTATGTTTGACATCTGGGAATGAAAAATTGCAAACTGAGTCTAAATATTTGTGAACGGGTTGCATCTTTAGCTTCTCAGCATTAATGCTCGTATGATTTTCGAGTTAAGTAACCACACATGCATTCAATCACTACTACAAACGCGCCTATTAACAACGGTCTAAAAAATGATTTACAAGTCCAGCTATTGAATATAATGCAAATCACCGTTTCATTTGAACAATTATTATAGACAAAACCTTTAACAACGGTTTTAGCTATTATTTTAAAACGGTTAACATTTTTACAAATATTCATTACTTGTAACAGTTCTACAAAGACTGGTTCCAAAAACTTAAAACGTTTTGCATATTAGACCGGTTATAATACTAAACTGTTTTATAACTTTAAAATAGTAATGGTTTATTATAAGTTAAATTGTTTTTAATAAGGTATGTGTAACCATAACGAAATCATATCAATAAAGAGAAGAGAACCGCTAAATAGTTTTTAATAAGGTAGGTGGTTCATCTGCCAACTAATAATAATTAATATCGATTAAATGAGTTAGATGCAACCATAACAAAATCATATCAATAAATATAAGATCGATCACATTGAAAATTTCAACTTGCACACCTCCTCCAATCTACCAGATCACTTTCAATATTCTCCAATAATTTCATCATGCAAAATCCTCCCTTCACCAAATTATGTATGACATTATGTTATGTTTTTTTCCAAAGCCACATCACTATATGTTCTTGAACTTCTGTTGGAATTGGTGTGCTCGGAAATATAATACCTTTGAACAGCCTATTGTCTTATTTGATTTTAAGATCGATTAAGGCATTGAGACTTTGGAGACAATGTGTTGGCTAACTGGTCCCGTTGTCCTGGATCTCTAGTAGATCTGGATTTATGTATGCTTTCAATGGTGTCCAAATGTTTGACTTTAGGGGCTATTTGGCTAAGCTTTTGAAATTACTTAAGCTTATCCAAACACCCTCTAAAACTGATGACCGTGTGGCATTTGAAATGCGAAACGTGACATGTCGGTGTAATCGTGTTGATAAACATGTAACCAACATCCTTAAATGT
The DNA here is from genome assembly GCF_021521415.1 of Bidens hawaiensis. NCBI lineage: Eukaryota > Viridiplantae > Streptophyta > Magnoliopsida > Asterales > Asteraceae > Bidens > Bidens hawaiensis. The sequence continues at coordinate 65,850 of NW_027497685.1, read as the reverse complement.
TATTTGATGTTGGAGAATCCTATCCAACTAAGGTATGCATCGGTGAAAGCGTATTGATATATGCTTCCCGAGATACCAATATATAATCTTTGACTGTTCATCACATGTGTCACGGAGGAATGCTAATATACATTGGTGAAATCATGTAGACACAAACACAATCATATAGACATATACTAGCTGCGCAAAATTCAAAGGATTATTTTTGTTTAGAGATTCTTTTTCACACCCTAACCTAAAGCGAAAATGCTGGGGCGTGAGTTGATTGCTCACAACTCTCAATGTACTATCATGCAATATTAAAATGATAATCTAACAATACTATTAAAGCATTACAATTGTCTACATGGCAATCAACTAGGCTATCCACCTATGCATCCAACTCACCATGTTTCCATTTATGTTAATTCCACATATACACTATTAATTTTATTCTAAATATTAAATCCAAAAGAGGAGCGACCCGTTTCTGTTTTAACCCGATATCCACTAATATTACACCCGTTGTTTTGTTATCAGCTCTATCAACCCAGTTTTGTTTAACTGGCCACTATTGTTTTTACATTCATAACCGCCTTCTCTCCAATAACTCTTGTCCGTAAATTGTTTATCCATGAAATGGGTGCGTCAACGATGACTGTCGTCTTTAATACATTTGTTGTATTGATTTGTCCTCCCAGTGGATGCCACAACGATTTCCGTCTTCCTCAATACATAAGCAAGCTTAATTTGTTATTCCGACCAATTGATGCAGATACGACCACAGTCTTCTCCATTTTCAAAATTTGTCCATCTTCTCCATCAAATATGTGTTCGAGGGTATGTTAATTCTTGATTTTTCTATTTTTCTGCATTTTATTCATTTTTATTTACCTAATATTTGCTTGAAATTTGTGTTAATTATTTATTTAATATAAAATAATTTAATTTAATTGGAATTTTAGAATCTTTGTACATAAAACCTATTTGTTTTACTGCAATTTTAATTTAGTAAATTATGTTAGTCAATTATATTAAAAGGTTTGTAAATTAAAACCTCAATTATATTAAAAGATCGTAAATTAAAACCTATTATATGTTTTTTTTAGAATTTAAGTATTTTTAGAAATTTTAAATTTTAAAATAACTGTATTTATGATGTTGTTTCCTCTTATAACTTGACCACCATTTAATTTATCGATTTGGTTTTTAAAATGTAATAATTAGTCAATTTTATTTAATAACAGTTTCCTGTCTTAATTAACATTTGACTGCAATTCAAATTCAAATTTTAAAGCGTTTGTAATTTTTGGTAGTTCCAAAAATTGTTGTCCGGATTTTGATTCTAGTTTTAGATTTTATAATTATACGCGGATTTTATATATATACAGTGTAACTATTTTGTATACATGAATAGGTTATACATGTTATATTATGTGGTATATATATTTGTATTATAGGTTATTTATAGTCTTTTTATATACTATATATAATATTTTATTGTATAGGCTTTATTCAATTTGATTATTTTGTAAAACTATTTCTAAATTTACGGGGTTTAACAAAAAGAATATTCTTCATATCTTACAATACTATTAAAGCAATACAATGCTTCATATGACATTCAGCTAGATGAGTGTGACAGTTGATTATGACTTTATTTTTAACATTAACATTATTGGTTATTTCAAATTAGTAAGATATTTCATATAGTTGATTAAGAAAATTCTTTATTTTCTCGTAAAATATATTGTTTAATTAACTATGATTCTTATATGTTTACTATGATGATTGATTTTTGACTTTATTATTCTTAATTATTAATAATAGTCAACATCTGTTGGTTAAGAAATGTATATAAAATAATAATTGTACTCAAATCTTTAATTTGACTTGAATTATAATATTCAGGAATTGTCTATAATTATGGTGGTCATTCAGCGAGTGTAATTTTTTGTAGTTCCAAAATTTATGCTTCTTATTATTAAGTCATTAAAATTTAAATTATATTATATTAATTATTAATTATAATTGTTTTTATACATAACAGGTTTAACAAAAATAGCATCGTCCGTTTTTACTATTTAAGAACCAGAGTTTATAATCATTCTCAACATTCATAATAATTTTATTCCTTTTAAACATCTACAATGTAAGTTATTATTCATCCCTTATTTACATATTTTTATATGAAATGTAGTATTTTCACTAAAATATTTTCTCATTTTATTTTAAATAGCTTACAAAGAAGGTTCAAACATTTACAATGTAAGTTGTTCATACAATTTTATCTTACAAACACAATTCAATGTATACAGTTGATGTTTTTTTAAATTCATTTATTACTTTCAGAGCTCAATAGAGGTTCAAACTTTCACCATGCTTAATGAATTTGATTCTTTCAAAACCTAGCCACGCACCGTTAAGGTTAGGGTGTTAAAAGTTTGAGTCATATACTGATTTTAGCTGTTTCAAATTTGGTAAAATATGTTTCAAGTTAATATTTTACATTCAGATACGGGATATTTTGGAAATTTTATGCGGGTTAAATTTCTAAAAATGTATTTTGGGCATCTTGGTTTGTTTTAAACTACTAACTGGTCGGTTATGGGTCTCTTTGATTTGTTGAATTATTTTGCATCAGGGGCAATTTTGAAATTTTCTGAAAACTTTAAATTTGTCAAAAGGGGTTATATTGTCATTCATTACTCAGGTAAGCTTAATTTTGGTCTTCTATGCTTATGTTTGTGTAACTTATAGATTTTAGTTTTCAATTTAATAAAACAGCAGACGAATTTGCTAATTGTTCAACATTTTTGAAAAATGTGGGTCATATGTAATGATCTTGTGATGGCCATGGTGCTGCTTCTGTTTTTTTCTAAGTTGCTATTTGTTTTAATAAATCTTGATTAACTGAAAGTTTATGTCACAAATATTTAAATATATCTTCTATATTGTGTGTAACACGGGCCATCATTATTAAACATGTTTTATTATTCACATGGTATATTTAATTTGGATGATATTGTTTTTTTAAATTTTCAGGTGGTGAAGCAGAATGAATTTCTTTTTTTAGAATATTTGAATAACTTGATGGTGGTTTAATATGAAAGAACATGTTTAGGGCTTTTGTTGATATTTTTTGGTGGTTTGGTGTACACTAACTTATTGTAACTTTAAACTTTTAATATCTAGACATTGTAAATAGTTAACGATTTTGGTCCAAAAGTTGAAGAAGTTTTATGTTGTTTGAATTTGTTGTTTAAATTTATTATGTTTGTTGACATGTTTTTTCACCCGCGTGTAACACAGGCCTATACCCTAGTATCTATATTTCAATTCAAATATTCCAACAATATTCAAATAAGAAAATACACCAAAGCCATAAATAAAACAAATAAAACAAAATCCAAATTTAATTCTTGTATCTTCTTCTTTAGCATACAACCCTAAGTTTCTTCAAGCAAATCCAGATAATTATGTCATACAGTGACCTGCATATGCGTTAAAAATACAATAATTTTGTCAACACTAGGTTGAGTGAGTAAAACACCAGATGAGTGTTTATATAATAATTATATAAATATGTGCAACTGGTATCAAGTGAGATAAGCAATTTAACCGAATAAGCAAGTAAATAAGTTGCCGGTAAGCTTGATGCTAGATGAACTGGGCGATGGCTACTACGACGGTATAACCAAATAAGCAAGTAAATAAGTTGTCAGTAAGCTCGATGCCAGATGAAATGGGCGATGGCTACTACGACGGTATAAACCAAATAAACAAGTAAATAGGTTGTCGGTAAGCTCGATGTCAGATGAACTAGGCGATGGCTACTTGACGGGTGGTCCATGGGATAACCCTTAAGTGAGTTAATACCGTAATAATCATGTATTGAATTGGTTTATCTTGTGGAATTAGATAACTGCGGTGTGTTCGGTAAATTGTAGGTACAAAGGAGGTCTCAGAGCTATTATGGTGTATAACGAAGAAACCGAATGACCCGGAAATTCGAGAAAAGTCAAAATATGTGAAAAACGAAGAATGTGGCTGAAGTCCACCGTGACCCACGGTTAAGACCGTGGGCCACGGTCCAATGTGAGAAAAATGCACAGAGGCCAACGTACTGTGGTCTCTGTCCTACCGTGAAGCCCATCGTGGCCCACAGTGCAGACCGTGGGCCACAGTGAAGTAGTTCCAGGAAGACACCGTGACCCACGGTGTAAACCGTGGGCCACGGTTCAGGTCGTAATTGTCCGAAATTCTTATTATTTTTAGACAGTTTTGGCTGCCTTTTCATCTATCTTTCATTCCATACACCTTAGAGACGAATTTTGGAGAGCAAGTATTTTATTTTGGTGACTATAATCGTTGAATTGGATTTTGGATTTATCTACATACTTTAATTGATGCTATGACGAACCGAATGATGAGTGGCTAATACCCTTTGTGTTCTCTCCCGAATTGTAAGGTTTTCAATTAGATATTTGTTAATCGTTTATGTTATTTGTGGGATAGTATTTTGATCTTATGATTATATTGCTATGATGATTGTGAGTTTGTTTGTATGGTATAAATTCGTGTTCTTGACTATCCGTTCTTGGTGCCATAGGCAATTGAGATTTAGTAAAAGAGAATAAGGGTTAACAATACTAAATTGATTATTGAGAGACAACCTTGCGTTTTTATAATCCAAGTACTTAGTCCTCTTTTATCACATCCAAACACATTTTCATGAACGATATTTGTGTAGTTCATCCCACAAGTAAACATTAACTTTATCAACATTGGGAATAACCAACTCTTTGAATTTACTTTTGCACTTAGTTTAATATAGATAAATTTCATAGCTACTCAGTAACGCATTTTCCGCAAACTCCCTGTGTTCGATGCCCGCTTATCGCTATCTAATAGTTGTAATCGGTTTATTTTTGAGTGAGTCTTCGACTTCACGTCAAATTTTGGCGCCATTGCCAGGAAGTAGTGCGCAATGTGTGCTAGCTTAAGTAGTTTTTGTTTGTTATTTTTGGGTTTGCGCTGGTTGTGTTAGTGTGCAGGTACCTACAGGTGTATGCATACTAGAAGCTCTAACAGATCATCACCGCTAGTTATTGATCCCGAGATTGACATAACACTTCGACGAAATCGAGTTTTACTTAGAGAGACCAAGCTTCTTGGTTCTCCAACTGCATCAAACAACAACATGGATTCACCAGTTCCCACTTCGGGTCAAACAATCCCGACTACACCTCCACCAAATCCACCTCCACTGATCACTACTAATATACCTACAACATCAAGTGAACTCCAACCACCACCCACAACTGAACCCATTCCTGCTCAGTACACCTACGCAACATCATCCACATTGCCGCCCTTTCAACAATCACAATCAAGTTACCAATATCAACCCCAACCTCTTATGCAACATTCAAGAACACAAGGTGACAGATACGGATATGGATTTGACAGTGAATTTAGGGGGTATGAAGTAGAAGGTTACTACATGGGAGGTGATGGAAGCAAAAGGGTAAATCCGGGAAATTTTGGTTATGGTCAATGGCATCAAACGGAACCGTTGCAAGAGCTTAAGCAACAACAACCACCGATGGTTGTCCAACAACAAGCTCAACCACCAGTCCAACAACAAGCTCAACAACAACCACCGGTTGTTGTCAATCAAGTTCAACCGCCACCGATTATTCAACAACCGCAAGGGCAACCTCAAGATCAACAATTCCAAGCATAAATGCCCCAACCACAATTTCAACAACAATTTGCACAGCCAAGGCCCGTTTATCGGCAAATGGGTCAACCAAGAGTACCAATGAGGGTACCAAGAAGGCATGCAAGAGATATGGTAAGGGGGATTGAAGCCCATTTCCGACCCATAATTACTAATAATCCGTCTCCGGTGGTTATCCCTCACAATCAACAAGGGAGGATATTTGAAGTGAGAGCCAATGCACTTCAAAGTCTACCAAAGTATAAGGGGTTAGCAACGAAGGAACCATATTTTCATTTGGAGGCATATGACTCTATGTGCAACACAATTGGGGGTCAAGGTTTTTCGGCGGATGAGGTGAAATTGGTTCTTTTTCAATTTTCGTTAGAAGATAAAGCAAAGAGATGGTTTTACACATTGCCTTCCGTATCCATTTATACTTGGGCCGAGATGCAACAAAGATTTCGGAAGAATTCTACACAGCCCAAAAGACCAATGATGTAAGAAGGAATTTGAGAGCTTTCCAACAACAATCGGGTGAGATGTTTCACGATGCGTTTGAGAGGTTTAATATGATGATCAAGAATTGTTCTCATCATGGTATTGCTCTTTGGGAGTTATTGAATGCGTTTCATGAGGGGTTGAGTACAGAAGATGAACAAAATCTGATGTCGATTACAAATGGGTCGTTTGGTACAAACTATGAACAAGATGATTCGGCATATTTGGAACAAATTGCAGTCACATCAAAGAGAAAGGCTCAAACCGGTAGAAGAGCAAGACCGGTAATTCGAAGATCTCAAGTACAAGCCGTGGAAGATGGAGGGGTACAAACAACTAATCAAGTAATCAATGTTTGTACAAATTGTAACGAGTTGGGTCATACTTTGAAGGTGTGTGTGGTAGGTCAAGCACCGGTGGAAGAGGTGAATGCACTTCATGGGGGGAGGTGGTAGGAATTACAACATGAACTCCAACACCTACCACCCCGGGTTAAGAAATCATCTGAATTTTCGATATGGAAATCCGGCCACTCAATCTAACCCGAATTTTCAAGGCAATTATGTTCCTCGCCAACAATACAATAACCAAGGTAATTTTCGTTGCGGGAATAGTCAAGGGTTTCAAGGTCAAGGAGGTGGCGGTCACAGTGGGTCAACGGGTCAAAGTGCATCAAGTGGAAATGAGGTTATGGACATGTTGAAGTTGATGCAACAAGACATGCAACGAAGAAATCAACTTGATGAAGTAAGAATGCAAAAGGATGAAGTTAGAGATAAGGCCATCCAATCGTTGACACACAAATGGGTCAACTCGCAACTGAGGTGTCAGAGTTGAAGAAAAATAAAGGTCAATTGCCAAGCGACACTAAAGTAAACCCTTCTCATAACTCTTCTCGTAATGTTCCTATTAGCCACGTTAGTGTTTTAAGAAGTGGTAAAGAATACAAAAAGGATTTATCACCGGGTGTAGTTGATGGGGAAGTTGAGGATATTACGGGTAATGAAAGTGATGATGAAATTGTAACAAATAAACCTACTAAACATGTCACTTTGAAAAACCGTTACAAAATCCGGGTCAAACTTCAAATTTAAAATATAAAAATATGGAAGTGGAACCAAATGCGGTTCCATTTCCCTCGGCTTTACTTGACCCGGGTAAGAAAAACATCATTTCAAGAAGGGGTCCTCAAAAAGAAGAGATGTGAGAAGTTTTTAAGCAAGTAAAGGTAAATCTACCTTTACTTGAGGCAATTAAACAAGTGCCCACATATGCTAAGTTTTTAAAAGAACTATGCACTCAAAAGAGGCAACAAAAGGTGCCTAAACGAGTGGATTTAACTGAGCGGGTGAGTGCTGTTTTAAAAGGTGATCTTCCTCCTAACATTCAAGTAGGCGATTTTCAAATGTCTAAGGCGTTACTAGATCTTGGGGCCGGGGTAAGTATTCTCCCGGGGGGTTTATACGACCAATATGATTTTGGTCCTTTAAAACGAGTTGTGACAACGGCTGTGTTAGCCGATTTGTCTCATAAACTCCCCCGAGGAATTGTGCGGGATGTGATAGTGAAAGTTGAAGAATTTTACTATCCGGTTGACTTTTAGGTTTTAGACTACTCATCGGTTGATTCGACCCAACAACAAAATGTTATATTGGGTCGACCGTTTTTAAACACCGCTCATGCTATTATTGACTGTCGATCGGGCACGGTTGATATGACTTTTGGAAATAGGAAAATGAGATTAAATGTGTTCACTAACGGATATAATTCTTTATGTGGTGATGAGTGTTTCATAGCAGATATTGTTGACATGTGTGAACCGAATGATTATGAGGATGATGCTTTGGAAGCATGTGTTTTTGATTTTTCTGAACAGGTACATCTTTGTGCATTGAGGATGGAAGAGAAAAATCAAGACGTGTTGGCGGTAGAAGAAGGAAGACCACCATGGACTCATCAAATTGAAAGTTTACCGGTCGAGATCGATTCAGGTACAAAACCGTCATTGGAATGTCCAACGAAATTGCATTTGAAGGAATTGCCTAGCCACTTGAAGTATGCATTTTTGGGGGATACTGACACACTACCGGTCATTATTGCATCTAATTTAGATGAGTTTCAAGAGGAAGAATTATTGAAGGTGTTGAAGATGAACAAGGCGGAGATAGGTTGGACAATTCCCGACTTAAAAGGCATTAGTCCATCTATAGTCATGCACAAAATCATCACCAACAAGGATGCGAAACCAACCCGAGAAACTCAAAGAAAGTTTTTAAATCCAAATTTGAGAGAAGTTGTGAAGAAAGAGGTAATCAAGTGGTTAGATGCGGGGATTATCTATCCCATCTCGGATAGCGCATGGGTAAGTCCTACACAGGTGATACCGAAAAAAGCAGGTATACAGGTAATTAAAGATGAAAGCGGTGAACAAATCGCCACCCAACCGGTCACCGGGTGGCGAGTTTGCATTGATTATCGTAAATTAAATGCCGCTACATCTAAAGACCATTTTCCATTACCTTTTATTGACCAAATTATTGAAAAATTATCGGGTCAAAAGCATTACTGTTTTTGGATGGGTACTCGGGTTATAACCATATTGCTATCCACCCGGATGACAAACACAAGACCACCTTCACCTGTCCATATGGCACTTTTGCTTTTCGGAAAATTCCATTCGGATTGTGTAATGCCCCGACCACATTCCAACATTGTATGATGAGTATTTTTCCGGATATGGTCGGGGAGTCACTTGAGGTTTTTATGGACGACTTTTCCATTTTTGGTCCAACTTATGAAACTTGTCTCAATGAATTAGAAAAAGTTTTAAAAAGGTGTGTTGAGACAAATTTAGTTCTAAGTTGGGAGAAAAGTCGCTTCATGGTGCAAGAGGGTATCGTGTTGGGTCACGTGATTTCAAAAAAGGGAATGGAAGTGGATAAGGCAAAGGTTCGGGTAATATCATCTTTACCTCCACCTAAAACATTAAAGGGGTAAGGTCATTTTTGGGGCATGCGGGTTTTTATAGAAGATTTATTAAAGGCTTTAGTGTGATCACAAAATCTTTATGTAATTTGTTGTTAAAAGATGCTCCTTTTGATTTTACTAATGAGTGTTTGTAAGCATTTAATGTTTTGAAGGAACAGTTGGTGAAAGCTCCCATTCTACAACCACCGAATTGGTCAAAGCCGTTTGAGATCATGTGTGATGCTAGTGATACTACTATCGGAGCGGTTTTGGGTCAACGAGTTGATAAAAAGCCGGTGGTAATTTATTATGCGAGTAAAACATTATCCGAAGCGCAACTTAATTATACAACCACCGAAAAAGAATTGCTTGCGGTGGTGTATGCCTTGGATAAGTTTCGCTCGTATATTTGGGGGAGTAAGGTGATTGTTTATTCGGACCATAGCGTGGTTCAATATTTGATGGAGAAAAAAGATGCAAAAGCGCGTTTAATTCGGTGGGTATTGCTTTTGCAAGAGTTTGATTTAGAGGTTCGGGATAAAAAGGGGTGTGAAAATGTAGTGGCAGATCACTTATCCCGAATCCCATTGGAGGGTATTGATGACCCGATGGAGATAAACGGACGGTTTCCCGATGAACAATTGTTAGCCGTGTCGACTACACCATGGTAAGCTCATTTTGTGAATTATTTAGCCGGGGGTTTTCCAAGTCATTGTGTGAAGAAAAGAAGGCAACGGTTCATGGCCCAAGTGAAACATTATATTTGGGATGAACCGGACTTGTTCAAGATTGGTTCGGATCAAGTAATAAGGAGGTGCATTCCCGATTCCGAAGTGTGGGAGATTTTGATTCATGCGCATTCATCGGCGTGCGGATGTCATATTAGCGGTCAGAAGACGGGCTACCGGGTACTTCAATGTGGTTTTTTTGGCCCACAATTTTTAAAGATGCAAGTGAGTATGCCCGACATTGCTTGAATTGCCAAAAGTTAGGTAGTATCTCGAAACTAGATGAAATGCCATTGCAGCCGATTTTGGTGGTAGAGATTTTTGATGTATGTGGAATTGACTTTATGGGCCCGTTTCCAAACTCAAATGGATTTTTATATATCTTGGTTGTGGTTGATTATTTGTCAAGTGGGTAGAAGCGGTAGTAACAAGAACCAATGACCATTCGGTAGTGTGCAAATTCGTTTAATCAAACATCTTTGCTCGGTATGGTATCCCGTGGGTTATTATTAGTGACGGTGGATCGCATTTCAAGAATTTCAACTTTGGGAAAATTTTAAAAAGGTACAATGTAAATCACCGAATTGCTACTCATCATCCACAAACAAGTGGACAAGTTGAAGTGTCCAATCGCCAAATTAAAGAAATCTTGATGAAGACGGTGCGGGTCGATAGGAAGGATTGATCTTCTAAGTTAAATGATGCATTGTGGGCGTATCAAACCGCCTACAAAACTCCTATTGGCACAACTCCTTATCGGTTAGTTTATGGGAAATGGTGTCATTTACCAATGGAGTTGGCACATAGGGCGTTTTGGGCGATCAAGAATGTGAATGTGGATTATAAGGAAGCGGATGAATTGATAAAGTTGAAGTTGAATGAGATTGAGGAAATCTGGGATGAAGCGTATGAATGTGCTTCCACATATAAATACAAACTAAAAAAGGTCCATGATGCAAAGTTGAGAAAAAGGATTTTTGAAGTGAGTCAAAAGGTGTGGTTGTACAATTCAAGGTTGAAGTTGTTCCCGGGTAAGTTAAAGTGCAAGTGGATGGGCCCATATATCATCACAAAAGTGGGACAGTTTGGTGATGTGGAGATAGAAGATGTTCAAGAGAAAACAAAATAAGTGGTGAACGGTCAAAGACTTAAACCTTACTCGGAAGGAAAGGATATCAATATGCTCAATGTGGATCGGGTGAGTTACTTGTCACGCTCACCGGATGAGGAAACGAATTAAGAGGCCAAGGTATGTTGTATATTTTAGTATAGGTTAATTTAGTTTTTATTCAAAATTGGTTTTAAAAATTACCTTCATCGTTTTGGAGTTTGTCCAAGTCAAGTGTGGGGAAGTCTTTATGATTTTTACCGTGTTGGGGACAACTCGGGTTTTTCATGGGGGTAGGGTAATTTTGAATTTTAATTTTTGGTAAATAATTTTTTAATCATTTTTGGTTATTAAAAAAATAATAAATAAAAAATAAAAAATTTAAACATGAACCGTGGACCACAGTTGGAACCGTGGCCCACGGTGGGTAACCGTGTTGCGTGGTGGGGACTCGTACCACGGTACGGTCCTTTCTGTTCATTTTGACACAACTCCACCGTGACCCACGGTGTGGACCGTGGGCCACGATCCGACTGAAACTATCGAGCGGCAACAAGTGAACTGTAACCCACGGTTGAGACCGTGGGCCACGGTCCGATCGAAACTGCCAAGGGGGAGCCGGGTTTTGAAGTTTATAAACAAGAAAAAATCAATTTATAACCAATTCCACACCACACAACTTACCTACCTTCATTATTTACTATCAATTTCACCTATTCTAATCTTCTTCTTCTCCACTCATCTCTACAAACCCTAACCCTGTGAAAGCCTCAGCGATCTCATATCTCTAAAGCTCAATTAATACTTAACAGATCTAGTTCATTTTTGCTATTGATTATATGTATTGATTGTATATATATTAGTATTAGTTTATAGTATGTGTATGTATAATATTAGATTGAATAATTAGAATGAAGCTTGAGAGAGAATTTGGCAGAGATTCGTTAATTAAACTCAAAACTTAACATTAAACTATGAACAGTGTGCACTATAAATAGAAGATGGATCTAGTTTGTTAACATCCCCTAACGAACTAGAGTCCACTTCGTTACATACTTTAAATGAAATAACACTTAATGAATCACCCCCTGATTCGTTGAACATCCTTAAAGAATCAGGAGGGTAGTTAACTTAGATCTTAGTTCGCTAAACATCCTTTGCGAACTAGACTATAACATTAACGAACTAACATAATACTTTAATAATTTATTATATAAATAAACGACAAATACATTAACAATAAATACAAAGACTCGAGACGCAAGACCGTGTACTAACATACACCCCCTCTTTTTGAGCTCTTTGTCTTTGACCTTCACTTGAAATGCTTGGACTGCCAATCTCTGCAGCTATAAATCCCGTTCTCATAACACACACGCACAACGCGTTGGAATTGCATAGCCAGATCATAGTCTTCATTGCGCTCAATCGGAATCTTGTTCATGTGCAGCACGTCATTATCGGTCTAGGTTAAATTAACGAGCCACATTGGATCGATAATCTTAATTAGCTCAGTCTTCAACCCTTTGCCCAAGACAATGACGGCCTTGCCGGTTCGGTTGTTGTAATAACAGCGGTTAAAGGATAGATGCATGTGTTGATTCAAAGTCTTCACTGGTACCCACTTCATGGTCTTTCACGGCTTGACCTTGAGAACCAACTTTCTCCAACCCGTTCTTGGATCAATCTCATCAGTACGTTTATGGGTTGGAACCTGGGGCCTGAGGAACTTAAATCCATGGTTGACTTCAAATAACAGATGTTGATGGAACCAATCTGCTATCCGATCACCCCACGGTTGATAAATGGACGACACGCGAGGGCACGAACATCCCAACGCGGTAAAGTAAGTACGTCCATTATCTTCTCATAATACTGAACCCCCTTTCCCATTTCATAATGCACACCTTAAGCTCATAATCATATAACCAAGAAATAATGTTACCTTGAACCTTTGACACAGTTTTAAATGAAGTCATTTGGTTGGCCTTGGCACGAGCAGCAGCTTCGTCCTTCTGCTCTTTATCCATATACCGGTATGCATCTATAATCTTACGGGTTCTATTGCTTCGACACCCAAACCATCTCGTAATGTTAGCATCAGTCAAATTTTCAAGTGATCTAACCTTGGTATCAACCACCCGTTTACCCTTAGATGCCTTTTCCAGATTATCTTCAGCGGCTTTAAACGTTTGCTCATTGAATACTGGAGCACCTTGATCAACGTTTGTTTGTTGAAACAAGTTGGGATACTCCTCAGCAGTGACGTCTTCAACCTCGACTTCCTCATCTTCATAAATATAATCTGTGTTCATCTCAACAGTTGGATCATTTAAGATCTCTTCATCGTTTAATACCTCAACATCAGGCTCTGCCTCTAACACGGTCAACTGTTCGTCATTCAAACCAAGCAGTAGTGAAATATGCTCTCGTGTTAGGGCTCGCTTAACAAACTGTCCAACCTCGATCTCATTCATGTTTACCACACTCCTTACCACCCCCGTTCCATCCACAAATATGATTGTATCAGCTTCTATCATCTCGATAGGTTTGGCAGCTGTATAGTCTTGATAAACAATAATCTGTTTATTCGAGTCATCACCACCACTGGTACCTGCACCTGAGGATGAACCGTGCGTTTGTTTAGGCTCACCTCTTGCACCTGATTCATCAGGGTCTTCTTCATCGTTCTTGAGCTTCTTTAAAGCATCATCTTTGCAAGTTAACTGCAAGATCAGATCCTCTTGTTCTTTGAGTTTCACCCCCTGAGACTCAACAATCGTACGAAGCTCTTTAGTCTCGTTTTGAAAAAATGAAACATAACTCATCAGACTTCTTTGATTCTCCATTAGGCATTCTTGATTGAGCCGGTCAACAGACATTTGATTTTCATATAGATGAAGAAGGTTCAAAAGCATGTCTATCTGACGGTGTGGTGGCATGTTATACAGGGATGGATGAACTGGCTGGATAGGTCCCTGAGGCTGTGTAATTCTCATAAATGAGACATCACTAGGTGGAGGGGGCCTCATAGACGGTGTTGGAGGAACAGTATAAGGTGTAGCAGAAGGCATTGGTATTTCAGTACCAAGCCTATCATGAGGAACCATCGTCGTTGTCAAGGTAAGCGCAGGAGTGCTAGTAGTAAGCGGCACTGCCGGGCGTTGAGGATTTGCGGGATGAGACGGTGGAACACCAATAATTACTCCAGCTCCAGCAGATACACGTCTCTTTGCTGAGCTTTCTGATGCAGGCTCTTTACCTTTTCGTTTACGTTCTCGTTGAGCTGCAATGGTAGCAGCTAAAGCGGCTTCGACTGCAGCTTGTAAATATTTTAACGAAGAAGAAATAGCGAATTAACTATTAAAGATAACGAACTAACTTTTAGTTCGTTACAAATTGACGAATCCATATCTGATTCGTTAAGTGAATGATTCGCTAATCTAATTCGTGTGATTTTCTTAACGAATTGGACACAAATAAGTTCCAATTCGCTAAGTATAACGAATGGCCAATAAAGGCTTAATCTTTGACTATCTTGGTCAAGGTCAAAATTGACAAGAACACAGAAAGTCAAAGTTGCAAATCGGAGATCAATTACTCTATAATTGACGATGAGTAGCCGAACAAACGACTATACAAGTCTCGGAAACCATTGCGAAGCAAATAATAACGTTTATGAGGTTCTAAACCAACAAATAAGTTAAGTTATGAAGGATATGAACATAATTAGCATATCAAAATCTCATAATTAGCATATCAAAGCCGTGATATTTTTGACGAAAATCACAAAGAAATGATCATCTCTACCTTATGAACACAATGGTATACTCAAAAGTCCGAATTTCGAAGATCCAAAAATTTGGAAAAATTTGAACAGAGTAACTTTAGGTGTAAGGAAGATGAGGGAATAGTGTAGGACGGTTCGTTGCACGCCGTCCTATATACACTGACAAGCATGCTTCCCAAGGCAACGAATCATCTGATTCGTTTGAAATTGGAATTAACGAATCAGTTACCATGTCATGATGAATCAGACACAATTCGTATCTAATTCGTTAGATTATGCTTAGCGAATTAAAGCCATTCATTACAGAGTGTGGAAGCGAATGAGGATAACGAACTAGAATGTAGTTCGTTAAAAATGGCCTAATTCGTTATTCATAACTTAACGAATCACTCTTTTGTTATTTAATTTTAAATGAATAAAAAAATAAAATGAATCAAATAAAGAATTTAATTATTATCCAATTAATTTAAGAGAATTACCGAGGACCTTTATCTCGATAATCAAATACTTTAAAAAAAAATATCGAGATCTCATATCTCGATAATCAAATAACTTTACTCGTTTCACGTTTTTGAAACATAATTTAAAGAATTTAAATAGTTTGTAAAATGAAAAAATAAAATATTTTTGGTATTTTGTAAAAAATTAAAGAATGTATTTTCATAAAAAATATCCGAACCAAGAAATAGACAATCTTTTTGTGAGTTTTATAATTTTTAAAAGCAGTACATATTTTTGTATTTTTGCTGAGTTTGAGCAGAGAATCATATTGACCAAAATGCCATTCCATCACAGTTTTATATTTCAGCGATATTGTGACTGGCGTTAAGTCGGTCATTGATATTTTTGTCCACTTAAATCTTATAACATGCCTTCAAGCATTTTTGTGATATGATTAATGGTTCAATTATCGCACAGAACATCAGAAACTATGAGCCCCTAATCTCGATTCAAGCTTATTTTGATTTTTGCCAAATCACCCCAACTTGACTTAAACTGTTATAGTGTTGATCAAAAGTTTTGAATACCAATTGAGAATTTTATAATTTTGAGTAATGCATCAAGTTTCCTTTACTGTGAGTGAATATGCACGAGTCCATCTGTCGGTTTACATACATTGTATCCCCTGGGGTCCGTTTCTTATTGGTAATGAGACGCGCTCAAGGGAGAAACAATTGTATGACTAATAGCGGATTTTGATCAAGTCAGTAATTTATATTGTACGAAGTACAGCAGTGATCAAGTTTAATGACTTTGGGTTTGCTCTAAAAGCGAGTGAAATATTCATTCATATGAATACCCAGATGATTAAGCCGCATAAAGACTCACAGTATTCAGAATCCTAACGCTTGTTATTTGCTTTATTATATTTTTGAGTGATCAACATTTATAAGGCTTGAGTATGACCGGTTACTACATTTCTGCCATCCTCACTGAGACTTTTTCTAGAGACTAACACCTCTTTCAATTTGGCTTTTCTTTAGGTTTATATCACTTACTTTACTCTAACAGCTTGTTTAAGACCTATCAATGCACCAATGATTAAGCACTCAGTCTTTTAAGCTTATTTCTTACTGGATTTGGGGTCAAATAATCAATGTACTATCATTTTCTCTTTTTGCTTCAAAAAACTCAAAATTTTGAGGAGCATAAACTAAAATGAATTTAATCGCCCCAGTTACTTTCAGTCTATAGATTAATGGCTATCCTATCAATCTACAAATAGATAATAGGACCAAAACATGCAAACATGCTCCACATACTTAAATAACCGACATAATTTTCAGCGAGAAAATGAGGTAAAAAGCATAACACACACCCCAAATACTTTCCATTACCAGATAAATGCTATTCTGAATATTTCTAAGAAATTATCAGGACCAACCATATACAAGTATATGTTCTTCAAACAGCAGTAATTGACATATTTTTCAGTGAATGAAAGCAAAAATCTTTTTGGTTTTTCTCTTGACAAACATAAAACACAATCTTTTTGTCTTTTTCGTATTTTTTCCGTACAAACAAGAAATTCACAATATTTTGAATTTTCAGAATTTTCTTATAAATAAAAAGTAAAGAATTTCACAATCTTTCTATCTTTTTCAAAAATTTTCAATGTTTTTGGATTTTTCAAATTTTAAAATATAAAAACTAAAGACCTGAAAACACACTATTTTTGAAGTTTTTAAATTTTTTAATGTTTTTAGATTTTATCTATACAAACGAAAAACACAATCTTTTTGTATTTTCGATTTCACCCCCTAAAAACCAAAACCAAAATAAAATTTTAAAGAACAAATAAACTAAACAATAAAGAAAATTATCCTAGTTTCAGGATATTAGCAAGGGTTTTCAAGCCATTCAAACCAAGCAAAAATTGAAAACGCATTTTATCAAATGCTTTGGTAAATAAATTAGCTTTTTGAAAATCTGTATGTACTTTCTCAAGGTCAATTAATTTCTTTTCATAGCAATCCCGTATGAAATGATATCAAATTTCAATATGTTTCATTTTCGAGTGTTGTACGGGATTTTTGGTGATGCTATAGCAGCAGAATTATCAATTAAGATGGGAGTAGTAAGAAACTTCAAACCGTAGTCGCGAATATGTTGTTGTATCCATAAAACCTGGGAACAGCAACTCGAGGCTGCAACATACTCAGCTTCAGCGGTTGAAGTGGAGACCGTTGTATGCTTCTTACACTGCCAGGAAACAAGCCGGCTTCCTAAGAATTGACATCCTGCTGTGGTAGACTTAAAATTAATCTTGCATCCTCCATAGTCTGAGTCGGAATAAGCGGTAAGATCAAAAGTATTGTCTTTGGGGTACTATAACCCGATGTCAGGATTTCCCCTCAGATATTGAAGAATACGCTTGACCACTGCCAGGTGAGTCACTCGGGGACTAGCTTGGTACCTAGCACACAAACAAACAGCAAACATTATGTCGGGTCGAGAAGCAGTAAGATACATCAAAGAACCAACCATAGCAAGATAGAGGGTAGGATTGACAGTATCCTCCAATTCATCCGGTGATAAATTGTGACCCACGGGAAGAGGAGTAGAAGGGATTTTTCCGGCAGTAATCTTGAATCGGCTTAAGACATCGTTCACATACTTTGTCTGGTGAATGAAGATTCCTTTCACAGACTGATGAACCTGCAACCCTAAAAAGAAATTCATCTCTCCCATCGAACTCATCTCGAACTTGGTTTGCATTGATTTCTCGAATTCCTTACACAACGTGTCGTTTGTTGACCCAAAGATTATGTCATCTACATAGATCTGGATGAGGAGAAGATCATCACCAATATTTTTATAAAACAAAGTGCAGTCAACAGTTCCACGTTTGAAGCCATTTTCCGTCAGATGGTCGCGAGCGTGCCATACCAAGCTCTCGGGGCTTGATGTAGACCAAATAATGCCTTGTTTAAACGGTAAACTCGGTCAGGATAATCAGGGTCTTCAAAACCTGGAGGCTGTAAAACAAAAACTTCCTCATGAAGTTCACCATTGAGAAAAACACTTTTGACATCCATTTGGTATACTTTAATGTTCTTATAAGCTGCATAGGCTAAAAATATTCGTATGGACTCCAATCTTGCAACCGGAGCATATACTTCAGTGTAGTCAATACCCTCTTGCTGATGAAAACCTTGCACCACTAAACATGCTTTGTTTCTCACAATCACCCCACGATCATCTTTCTTACACTTATATACCCACTTAGTCGGAATTGCCTTCTTGACTCTAGCAGGTTTGTCAATAAGATCCCAAAAACCCAATCTTGCAAATTGTTGTAATTCTTCTTGCGTAGCTTCTACCCAAGAAGGATCTTGAAGTGCCATACGAGGAGTTGTTGGCTCAACTTGGGATAGAAAATAAGTGAATTTAGCAAGAATTACAATCCTAGATGAGTGTAAGTCAGCATAAGCACACAATACATTATTCTCATTTGATGAAGCAACTTGATGTCGTGTTTGAACTCCCACATCAAGTTCTCCAATGATGTTTTCTTTCGGATGATAATTATGAATCCTAAGAGTGGGATTCTCAGTACCATCGACAGTTTCAAATAAATTAGTGTAATGTTCACCCAAGTCGTGGGAAGAAACATCACTATCAAGTTCGATAACTTGATCAACAACTGGAGTGTCATCAGATGAAGTAGATGCATTATCGAAGAGAATTGGAGAATCAGTATCAGGATCTTCTGTTGGAGCACCGGTTGGAACTTCAACATCACTAGAACTTGAAAATCTTGGAATTACCAACTGATCTTCAAAATAAGCACGGACTAAATCTTCATCTGGTTGATCAGTTGTTGGAGTAAACGAGTTGAATAAGCCATCATAGTCAAACATCCAGTCGGGACCTTTCCCTTGAGAAGGAGTAGTGTACTTTTGACAGTCCACATGGTACCATTCATCAACACAACCAGACGTGAAGTTAAATACCCGTTTCTTAGGAGAAGCGTATCCTAAAAAGTAACCTTTCAATGGCTTTTTCATCAAACTTTCCCGCATCCTTTTTCAGCATCGTACAAGGACACCTAAAAGGTTCTAAGTACTTTAAGTTAGGTTTACGATTATTCAACAACTCATAACTAGTCTTCTTGAATCTCTTAACGGTTAGAACTCGATTGAGTGTATAACAGGCTGTATTCACCGCCTCATTCCAAAAATGGATAGGAAGCTTTGAATCAACAAGCATATTTCTAGCAGCTTCAATCAACGTTCTATTGTTTCGTTCAGCAACACCGTTTTATTGTGGTACGTATGGAGCACTGTATTCTCGATGAATTCCCTTTTGTAAACAAAAGAAATCCAATACAGTATTTTTAAATTCAGTACTGTTGTCACTTCGAATTCTTCTCACTTTCTGCTTGTATAGTGATTCGATCTTAGTGATTAAATTTTGAACAAGAACTGGTGTTTGATCTTTTGAACTCATAAACAAGACCCATGAGTATCGTGAATAATCATCAGTAACTATCAGGCAATACCAATCTCCAGAAATACTCGCACGATTCCCTGGACAGAAAAGATCCATATGAAGTCGCCCAAGAGGAGCATCAATGGAATTTAATAACTTAGAAGGGTGTGACTTCTTCTTCTGTTTACCCTTTTTGCAAGCAACACAGTGATCGGATAACTTAAAATTCTTCAAAGACACACCTTCAACTAGATCATTTGCCATTAGGTAGTTCATCTTACGAACATGTATTTGACCCATTCTACGATGCCATAGAATTGAATCTTTCTTGGTTGCTTTCGAGACAAAACATGTTTCGATCGATGTTGATACTTTAGAAATCATATTTAAGACATAAATATCATTTGATCGAGGTGATCGCATGACAACCATGTCCTCAGGAATCACATACCCCGGTTTTAAGATCAGACACTCTTTATCTGTAAATATTGTAGTGTATTGCTTGTCACAGATTTGCGACACACTCAATAAATTATGGTCCACTTTATCACAACAATTAACCTTCTCAAAAGTAATATACTCATTCGAAACATCACCTTCCTGTGTAATCATACCCCCAGAATTCCCAGCAAAAGCCACATAACCCCCTTGAATATTTCCGACATTTGTTAAGAGGTCGAGATTTCCAGTAATATGACGAGAACATCCACTATCCATGATCCAGTTTTCACCAGAAATGGTCTTGGATGTACCCTACACACAAACGGAAATGATTAGTTCAAAAAGGCAGCCCAAGCCTCAGTCTTGGGCACCTTTTGGTTTTCTTGAGAAAAGTTAAACTTAGTCGCATTCAATTATTGTTCAGCAACTTGAGAATAAGTTACAGGTTTCCTAGACTTTCGTCTTAGATACGCAGCTTGAACTACATTTGCATTAACATTTTTGCATAACGGTTCGGTTGGAACAAACCTTGGTTTAACAGAACCATGAGTTTCATTCACATGAACAACTTTTCGAGGATGCACGTTAGAGAACATAATATGAGTATCATCATCATTCGGCACAGGTCGTTTCAAAATCTCATTTATCAAAGGAGCCGATTTGGAATGGTCCTTGATAAAAGGATGAAGATTCTGATAGCTCTTCTGGCCACAATTTCTTACTACATGACCTTGTTGACCGCAAAGGAAACAGCTTCGCATGTCAACATGATGATGTTGAGAATTAGTCAGAACATGTGACACAGAAGATGGATGATAACTCACATTTTTGGTCATGCTTTTAGCAAAATCATCAGATAACTCAGATTTCTTTTTCAAATAAAAATCCAAATTAGAACAATTTGAGAAACTTTGCAAAGTATCTGTTCCAGTTGACTTTACAAATTGAACTTTCTTAGCTTGTTTTAGAACTTTCTTTGCTTTAGTCAATGGATCAGATGAAGTTGATGTTTTTGCTTGAGCATACCGACGTTCAAGATCTTGAATCTTGGAAGTTTCATTGTGAAACACACTCTCAATCAGTTCAGGTTTAATGATACTTATTGGAATGTCTTTCTCAGTGAACATTGTGTCTATCTCCTTTAATTTAAACACTCTACTAGTAGATGGCTTGGAAATAGTTGGATTTATGAAGCGCAACAAATCCTCATCAGAAATTTTGGGTTTTTCTGGTTTTGTAGCCCTCACTGGTTTGACTTTTACATGATTATCTTGTTTCACTTGAGTTGTGTGCTAACCATACACAGCCTCCTCAATTTCATGAGGTTCACACAGTATGTGATTAGAACTTGGAATGTTCTTGTTCTTGTGTATGAGTTCAGGTTCGAACACATCCTCAATGATAACTTTGTCAACATTTTCAATAAAAACTTTGTTGCTTTGAGCATGCGGTTTCTGAATTGAAGATTGGGCTTTAACAGTTTCATTTTTAACCGGTTTTGCTTTTTCAGAAATCACTGATTCTTTAACAATCACATCCTCTTCTTGTCTAACAAAAGGATTTGGTTTATAATCATGTTGAAAGGTGGTGAAATTTCAACAAACCCTATACCTTTCTTTGAATCTTATTGCTTACCAGATACTTCAATTATCTCATTTAGCAAAAAAGAAGAATTTCTAAATTTTCCCAATCTGTTCTTTAATTCAAGAACCTCATTCTCAAGGTCGGTTATCTTTGATCTATGTTTGAAAATTTCTTGAAATTTTTTATCATTGATAGTCATTTTAACCGATAACTCAGCCTTAAGATCATGATTACTTATAG
The DNA here is from genome assembly GCF_021521415.1 of Bidens hawaiensis. Classification (NCBI taxonomy): domain Eukaryota; kingdom Viridiplantae; phylum Streptophyta; class Magnoliopsida; order Asterales; family Asteraceae; genus Bidens; species Bidens hawaiensis. The sequence goes on along the minus strand of NW_027497685.1, from coordinate 43,852 downwards.
TCAATGCTTCAATCTTCTCTTTTGATTTCATTTGAGAAGTTAAAGATTGCCTATATGTATCTTTCAAAGAAGCAATCTCCTTAACTAAACGATCATTATGGGCTTTCAATGCATCTAACTTAGGTTTAAAGGTTTCACAATCAACACACGAAATATTAATACCTATATTAGAAGAAGAATTACTAACCTCATTTTTCTTAGCCATGCAAGTAGACGTGGTTGAATCACTGATCTTTTCCATACAAGCGAAAGTAGTTGGAAGTTTTTCATTTGAGTCATCAGATTCAGACTCGGTATCAGCATCAGAAGATAAGTCACTTCCACTTGCATCTTGAAAGTACTCAGGAAATCCAAACATTGCCAAATTTGCTTGATTGTTACCACACAACAGTCATTGTGACCAGTCATCTCCATCTACGTTGGATAACATTGCTTGAGATCCAGAAGACGAAGGTTTACCTCCAGAAGACTTTCCTGCTTCATTACCACTCTTTCCTGATGAGTTTTGATCTTGCTTTCTAGGTCCAGTATACTCCTTTTTAGGCTTATCACATTCTTTAGCAAAGTGACCAAACTCTTGACAATTGTAGCACTTGACCTTTAATTTATCAAAACACAATTTCTTGTTCAAAAATGGAAGATCTTTACCCGTTCTCTGCATAAACTTTTTCACTTTCCTGACTATCATAGCCATGTTCCACTTTAAGTCCATTAGTTCTAAATCATCATGATCAATCTGATCATAATCTTCATCAGTCAGGTCACTCGTTGCAATCTTGCTACTAACCAAATTCTCATATGAAGTCATGAAGGCAGACAAAAACGCAAAGTTTTGTTCAGCCTCCCTCATGTTTACATTTGTTTTAGATGTGAATTGATTTGTGGGTGATAAAGATCCATATCCTCCCAATGAACCAGAAGCAGCAGAGAATCCTGTATTCCCAGCTGTATAGAAACAGGCTCGTGGATCACTATACAAGGTTGTTGCATTCCCACTTGCATTTTGTGTAAGAAATGCAGTGATAGGAGAAATGGTTGAACTCAATGGCATACTTCCACCATAAAGTGCAGGATCTTGACTGTCTTTTGAAGACTTTTGACATTTAAGATCATATTCTCGTCTTCGATCTTTTGCATAAATTCTGATGCAGTCAAATCTTCATTGTTGAAATAATTATTCTCTTTCAGAACCATCAAAAAGTAGAGTAGGAACTCGGTAGTGCACTTTTAATGGTATCAATTTTATCAATCTCAGAAGTTTCCAATCTCATCTTCTCCATTTCAGCTATCAAATGATTAAATCTTGTTATCATCTCTTCAACAGTTTCACCCTTAAGCAAGTTAAAATTTCTGAATTGAAACTTGAGCATAACCTTTTTGCTTTCAGCGGTGTTTCCCATACTTCTCATGCGGATATGTTGAAATAAAGAAGCACAAATCTTTATACTCCCTACTTGGTGAAAGATATTTTCAGGCAAAACCATAGTAAGAGTAGAATAAGCTTTTGTCTCAATTTCTAAAGCTTTCTTTTCTTCAACCGAGTATTGTGAAATAGCTTTAGGTGTAAACCAATAGTCTCATCCCCAATCATTGGAACGGTGTAAACCTCATCCAAACAGTATGAACAATCAGGGTGAATTGACCCTAGATGAGCACGGAAACGGGGTTCCCATTTAGCAAAATCGCTAAATTTCATCAGACGTGGACATTTTGAATGTGAACCGATCTTGGTGTCCAGTTGTAACATTTGTTGCATCAACATGTTTTGGGAAGCTAATGCATACATACCAGCCATTTTTGACAAGTTTTTAAAATTCAAGGATTAAAAATTAAAATTAGTTAACGAACTGTAAACAGTTAGAGCGAACTGTGAACAGTAAATGACGAATCACACCTTAACAAAGTTAAGATTGATCAGGTAATGAACTAGGATTGAAGTTAATGAATTAATCAATGAATCAGATGGTCAACGAATAAGTCAACTAACGAATTGGCTAAACGAATTACTAAGTATAGACTTAGCGAATCAGAAAGTTATCTTTAACGAATCACTAAGAGAGGCTTAGTTGATAACGAATCAACTATAGCGAATCAGGATGTTACAACGGTTGTAACAAACTCTGACAACTATTGCCACATGGAAAAAGTTGTTAGAAAACAGTTTCCAAGGTATGACACGTGTCACACGAATCAGTTGACCCGAATCAGAAAGTATAGCGAACTTGGTTAACGAATCAACCAAAATTCATAGCGAATTGGCTAAATATGTTAACGAATCGAGTTGACAGAGTTAACGAATCAAACTAAATTTAACGAATCAGACTTGAATCATCAAATCTTCAAACCTTCATCTGGATTTTCTAGATTTCTTGAAAAACGAAGAACACCAAACAGTAACCCAGATTTGTAATACCTAATCGATACTACACCAAATCATCCATATAAACTATCAAACCACTCAGAATATTATCGCGAATCCAGAACAACACCTCTCGTAAACCAATACACCTTATCTCGAATCTAATTGGAACCAAAACCACCCTCTATTTCGGTCAAAACCATATCCAAACCAAAATCAATCCAAACACAATCCAAAAGCTAATTCCAGTCATTACACTTCACCCTTAACAAACTTAAATCCAATCCAATTTAGCCATAACCAATCCAAATCAAGCTCAAATTGAATCAAATTCAAACGGTAATCAAATTTATATCAAAATTAACACTAAAACAGTCCAAATTACAATTAAACACCCGAATCAAGAGCAATTGAACAACCGAAAGCTCTGATACCACTTGTGAAAGCCTCAACGATCTCAGATCTCTAAAGCTCGATTAATACTTAACAGATCTAGTTCATTGTTGCTATTGATTATATGTATTGATTGTATATATATTAGTATTAGTTTATAGTATGTGTATGTATAATATTAGATTGAATAATTAGAATGAAGCTTGAGAGAGAATTCGACAGAGATCCGTTAATTAAACTCAAAACTTAACATTAAACTGTGAACAATGTTCACTATAAATAGAAGATGGATCTAGTTCGTTAACATCCCCTAACGAACTAGAGTTCGCTTCGTTACATACTGTAAATGAAATAACACTTAACGAATCACCCCCTGATTCGTTGAACATCCTTAACGAATCAGGAGGGTAATTAACTTAGATCTTAGTTCGCTAAACATCCTTAGCGAACTAGACTATAACATTAACGAACAAACATAATACTTTAATAATTTATTACATAAATAAACGACAAATACATTAACGATAAATACAAAGACTCGAGACGCAAGACCATGTACTAACAAACCCTCACAATCCTAATTTCTTCATATCACCACCAATTCTAAAGATTTTTAACCCTATTTTCATTGGATTTTCGTAAGGATTAACAATAACATACCTAATCCCATTCAATGTTAAGTATTAATCCGATTGTTGAGCAAAGGGGTGACGAATTTCTTAAGAAATTTTGGGGTTTTTGTTAGTGTGTGAAGTAAGAATTAGTGTTCATCTTAGTCAACTCTAAAGGTATGTTCTTTGTCAATTTTCTTCTACATATTGAAAAATTGTTAAGGTAGAATTGATTTGAACAATATACCTGCTTGTTTGAGTAATTAGTATAATGATTATACATTATGGTTGTGGATAGTGGATAAATGTTACAAACATATGATTGTTATATTGATTAGTTTGAAATCATGTGTTGAAGCAAATGTTGAAATTTTTAGGTTAATTTATTAATAAGTGATTAGCCACAACCATAGTAACAAGCAAGTATGGGGAGGTTTATGTTGACTTAACTTGGTTTGTTTGGGTTGTTTATTGTGTGTAGATGGGTAGAACTTCAGATAAAGGAAAGGCAAAGGCATCAACTTCAAGTGGGCGAGCAGCCCAAGCAAAGAGACAGAGGTTACATGAAGATAAAGCACGTGTGCAAGTACAAACGGTAAAACCCACGTGGAGAGGTGGGGTACTGTCAAAATATGCACTAGAATGACAAGCCGAATTGTTCATTGATAAGATGGCCACATTGAGAAATAGAATCGAGGGATACATGTGCGAGAAGGAGGTAACTGATCCGGGGTTTGAGGATTTTGGGATAGTTGACAAATTTGAAGCTTTGGGTTGGGAAGCAGCTTTGAGGTGTTATGATGAAGAGAGCAAAACTTTGTATGATTGGGAAATTGGGGAGTGGGTGTCTACATTAAGATGTCCCACATACAAAAAAGGTAATGACATGAAATTGATTGGGACGGTGGGAGGACATGAAGTAGTGATGTCATTTGACACATTTAATCAGATCGCGCCTTTTGACACCAAACCAAGCAACTCATACGTATACCCTTCTGCCAAAGACTTATTTGAATGCCCCGACAAGCATCCTCAATGGCACAACATGCTTGAAAAGGTTCTTAAAAGAGGTGGAGGTTCGGGTGATCAGATTAAGAGAAATGATCTGAAGATTGAGGCAAAGTTATTGATGTCCATTTGCTTGTACAATGTGATTCCCCGAAGGGGAGATATTTCGATAGTGCAGAACTGTGATATTCCCGTATTTTATGCATTAATGTGCGGGACACCCCTTATTTCTTACTGATATCTAGTCATGTATAATATATGGATCATCCGGGAAAGCAATAAGCGGAAGTTAATTCCGCATTGTCAACTGATCACAACATTACTAAAGAATCATGGTTTGATAACCGACGAGTCGGTGGGAATAACCAAGGTGTTCAAAGAGTTTAAGTTGTCGGATTTGGCGGGTTGGGAATACACACAAACCGATAGGCATCACGTGCTTGTGTGTGATAAAGTGAGATGGAGAGTAGTAAGAGAGGATGTTGAAGCGGAGGAGGATGATGAGATAGAACAGGTGGAAGAGGTAGGTGAACCCGATTACATGGATGTGGGCGGTGTCAGCAGTTCCTAACACGGGGGTTGGGATTATTCGGAAGGTTATAACTCCTATGGTAATAATTGGGCCAATGTGGGGTCAATGAGTGAGGTGGTGGAAAGGCATAGGCCTTCCACGTATGAAAATTGGTCGGATGAGTCGCGTGCATTATTTCACCATCAGACCTTTATGGGGGCCTATGCTGAACAGGCTGAAAAAGAGAGGCACGACAGGTTAGAGATGTGGAACCGTGCCAATTCTTATGGGCGAGAGCATGAGATGAATATGAGATACTTGGATGATAGGAATCGGAGGATGCATGATCAATGGAATGCAGGTGAACCGGTTGTACCGGATCCACAAATTGTAGATTACACGACTCTACCTCCGTGTGACGGTTCGGTACGATATCCTGAACCACCTCTTCATCACTCCATGTGGATTAACCCGATGCAATCAATGGCACCACCACCACCACAAGAAGAAGGAAGCAACGACGGCGATGGGGCGTTTAATTTCGGCCAGTTTTCAGACTTCATGACATCTATTTTCGGGCCGGCCCACCCGCCTTATAACTGATTGAGCCTTGTAATTCCAGGTGAACACTGTTCTGTATATTACTGTATAGTTGTTATCTTTTGTGTTTTTATGTGTTTTTGGGTGGATGAGTGGTGGGCAAAATACTTTTGATTAAGTATTATGGGTTGTGTTGAAAAGAGGGTTGTGTTTAACACGTGGTTTGTTTCTTTTTCTTAAAACCGTACATTGGGGACAATGTTTCCCAAGTGTGGGGATGAGGAAAATTTCGTTTTAAAAAAATTGTTTAAAAAGTATAATAATAATAATAATAATAATAATAATAATAATAATAATAATAATAAATAAAAATAAAAATTCAGAAAAATTAAAATAAACATAAAAAATCAGAAAAAATGTGTTTAAAAGAATCAGAAAGTGGTAAGATGGCGGGGTAAAGTTTTGGTCCCTTTTCATGGTCACAATTCCCTAAATAACATGTGCCTAGTTGTTTTTAAAAGGAGATTATGTAGTTTTCTAATCAAGGTTAGCATGCTTTCGGTGTAATAACTTGCATAACACGTTTGTTTACACTTGAAAATTGAGAAAGTAAGGATTGGTGGAAAAGTTGATATTCTCCGATAGAACTTGTACAATTAGTGCATTTCGAGATCTTAGCGTGGCATGAGTGCAAAAGTGATAGAGGCACTTAGGTTAAGCCTCGTTTGGATGAGCGATAGTGTGGGTTTTGGGGGGTTGGGCCTCATACATTACATATAAGAGGGTGGATATGAGAGGGGCAGTGGGTTGGTTCCTTTAGAAAACTTTATTGGGCATATTATTTTATTCAATCAACCCTGGTGTTATGTTGCGAAACGATCCGACTTAATAGGTTTCTATGTAATTGTTTTAGTATTTGTCAATTAGTATTAAGCATTATGTTTATTATGCTTACAAAAAAAGTTTGTATTAGAGTTGCAATGTTTATGTATGCAATGTTCAAGTATTATATTAGTTAAAAAAAAAGTAAAAAAAAAAATGATGATGATGTTAGTGATGTTTATAGTTGTTTATTTCATTGTTTACTTAGTTTGTTTGTAATAAGTCGGATCGGATCGCTTGAGCTACTTTCAATATTCCTTTCTATACCCTTACACTTGCCCCATTACAACCTGTTTTAAGCCCTCCTAATTTGTATTCATGTCAAAAGCATTTACATAGGTGGAGATTTGATGATTGTACAAGCGTATGCGAGGAGAATTGATTAAATATGAAATGTATGGATGATCACCAAGAAAAGGTTAATGTGTAAATGTGTGTTATGTATAGGTAAAACCGAAAGAATGTTAGGTTTGGTTAGAAATCTGTGGTTTAAATGGAACATCAAGTGGACTAGTGCACCCGATAAAAATGAGGGAATATGGTATGACTTGGGACCTTAACTGAACCGAAATTGTGGTAAGATTGGTGGTTACAAGTTGAATGTAATAGATAGTTTGTGTTGAGATGTTGCTTGGGGGCAAGCAACGTTTAAGTGTGGGAATGTGACGGGTGGTCCATGGGACAACCCTTAAGTGAGTTAATACCGTAATAATCATGTATTGAATTGGTTTATCTTGTGGAATTAGATAACTACGGTGTGTTCGGTAAATTGTAGGTACAAAGGAGGTCTCAGAGCTATTATGGTGTATAACGAAGAAACAGAAGGACCCGGAAATTCAAGAAAGGTCAAAATATGTGAAAAACGAAGAATGTGGCTAAAGTCTACCGGGACCCACGGTTAAGATCGTGGGCCACGGTCCAATTGAGAAAAATGGACAGAGTAGGGCTGGCATATCATGTATACACATACACGATAAGACACGAACTCGAAATGGGTATACCTGTACACGACACGAAAACTTATCGTGTACCTGTAACCCAAACACGAACACGAACCTGTTAATACCTGGTATACACGATAATACACGATAGTACACGATAATAGCTGTTTAGAAACGAAAATTTGACAACCTTTTAGCGAAACAAAAATCGACGAAAGTTCATAAAAGTCTTAAAATAAAACATAAATCCATGCTCTTTTAACAAATTTAAGACAAAAACACATAAAATTCTAATCAAAATATATTGAAAACAATATCAAGTTCCAAGCTTCCAAGTTCCAATTGGTCTTTCTTCTCAAATCTTCAATTCCAAGCAATCAAACCTACACACAAAATAAGTATAGTCACTTAGTCATATTAATCATGGACAATTGGACATATTCATATAGTTTTATCAAGTAACATTATTAGAAAATTTTAGAGTTAGGTACCTTAGGATTGTTCATTGTTTTTAGCGAGCAACACTACTTGAAGCATTTGGAGTTGGTACCTTAGGATTGTTCACCGAGTTTGAAGCATTTGATTCACAACTAATGTCAAGCGACATTATATCTTCAGTGAACTCTTCCCTAACTTTGTTAGAACCTACAAAGTACAAACAAACATATACATTTTGAAATTAATATAATATCATGTATAAAACTTATAAAAATCAAGCAAAGATGAACATTACAAAATTCTCCATGTAACCAATCTTTTATGCATATTAGAGCCTCAACGGTAGCTTTACTAAGTGAACTTCGATGTTCGGTAATCACTCTTCCACTTGCACTAAATGTTGACTCCGATGCCACAGTAGATACCGGAATACTCAAAAAGTCTCTTGCCATCCTCGCTAGTATGGGATATCTAAACTCATTGGCTTTCCAAAAAGCCAACACATCAAGTGGTAAGTTCATATCAACTCTTGACTCCTCTAAGTACAATTGCAGTTTTGACCTTCGATTAGTTGTAAAATCTTTACTTTGAAATTTATCAAAATCCTAAAACATATTAATAAAAAAATTATTTAGTTAATAATTAAAAGGCAATATACATAAAACAAATAAATGAACAAACATAAAAATTACCTTAAGTCTTGAACTCGCACCACATGTTGAAACACCACTTGTGTCCTTAACACCTTTGCTACCATCTGAAGTAGGTGTTGACTCATCCCTTGTATCCTCACCCTCATTTAACAAGGCAATGGCGTATTCATGAAAAGTAGAATGAAATAACTGATCCACATGTGTATATTCACTACTTCCCTCTCCATAAACTTTTGAATAACTCCAATAGATAAAATGCAACTTGTATCTAGGATCTAACACCACAGCCACGGCTAATGTAAGACTAAAATCTGACCAATATTTCTGAAACTTCCCCATCATCAAGTTTGTCATATTCTTTATATACTCATCTTCAGAATTCATCCCATCATACAAAGTCAAATAAGCCAAAAAAACATGTGGATAGTACAAGTTCGCAGTCGGATATTTGGTACCCGAAAAAACATTTGTCACATCATAAAATACTTCAAGAAACGAACATATCTTTTGAATCCTATCCCACTCTGATGCAACTGGACATTCCTTATAATTAGAATCACTCAATTCTAAATGGCTAAATGCACGTCGATAATAAAGAGCACCATCAAGAATCAAATATGTGGAATTCCACCTTGTAACAACATCTTGCCTTAACCCCTTTTGTTTTTTAATTGAACACAACTCAACACATTCCAAAAACTTTTCCTTCCTTTGTTGTGAACCTTTCACATACTTGATACTCTCTCTTACTTTGTAAACACAATCATCAATTTCCTTTAACCCATCTTGCACAATCAAGTTCAAAATATGAGCACAGCATCTCAAGTGAAAAAAAGCACTCTTAGAAACAAGTGGTGCTTTTTTATTCAACTGTTCTCTTAGAAGCCTAATGAAAGCATCATTAGAAGATGCATTATCCAACGTCACACTAAATATTTTTTTTTCTATACCCCACTCTACTAGAATAGAAAACACCTTTTCACATATCAGTCTGAGGTGGTGGCATGAAAGAAAACGATAAAACTCTCTTTTGCAAAACCCAATGTTTATCATATAATGAACTGTAATTGCTAAATATCCATCAGTAGTAATAGAAGTCCATAAATCTCCAGTTAAGCATAATCTCCCAGGTGATTCCATAAGAATAACTTTCATCTTTTCTTTTTCTCTTTTAAACTTTTGCACTAAATCAGATTTAACGGTATTTCTAGAGGGAATATTCACATCGGGTTGCAAATACTCAAACAAATCTTTAAAAGCCTTATACTCAACAAATGACAAAGGTAATTCATGCATCACAATAGCATCTATAATCATCTCACGAAACGTATTGTTAGAAAAAGAAGACGACTTTAACTTCATGTCACTATTTAGAAGCATTTGACCAACATCTTTATAACTAGAACCATAACAGCTTTTTATGTGTTTCGTATGATTAAACGTACCTTGGCCACTATCATATATCATGATATGATGGCATTTCTTGCACTCGGTTGGAGTATTTTTCCTATTTTTTGCTTAGTGTGTTTAATGAAGTAACGCCACACATGAGATCTCTCTTTTCTTTCTTTTTGTTTTCTTTTTGACCCTGATTTGTTATCGCTTATATCTTCTTCATCCACCAAGTGAACCTCATCATCCACATCCATATCCATCGAGAAGGCATCTTCTAAATCAATTCGGATAGAATCACTCTCCGTCTAGAATGATTAAGGAAAAAATACATAAAGTTACACAAAAATAAAACCAAACTTGAACCAAAATAAGTATAGTTGAATCAACAAACATACCGTTGTTTTGGCTTTCTTATCCTTCGCCTTTTCCACCTTCTTTTGTGGGTCACTCATAATTACCTAAATAGTAATACTAACAAATGTGAGCAATCAAAAGTTTAAAACCAAATAAGTGAACTAACTAAACTAAAACAGCCCTATAATAGTATTATAAACTCAGAGCCCCACCGAGTTTCCAAATCGTTCACCTCAATCAGTCAATCCCAAAATCACCAAATCAATTATATACTTTTACACAAACTGACAATAATATAAAAAAATAATATGAATTAATGATTAACTAAAGTCTAAAAATGGATTTAATATTTATGAGAATAACTTACCAAGAAATCCGAGAATGAATGATGATCTGGTGACGGCGTGAGAGGGCAGGTCGGGACTTCTGGTGATGTCCGGCGACGGGCCGGAGACGGGGGTGATGGCCGGTGACGGGCCGGAGATGGGGGTGATGGCAGGCTATTGCGTGAGAGACTGAGAGGGAAGGAGCGGCTGTTAGAAAATAAGAATTAGGGTTAGGGATGGATAATATAAGTTATATCTATATATATTTTATAATTTATTTAATTTTAAAAATAACCACGTACCTAACAGGTATTATACCTGTTTAGACACGAAAATTAACATGTAATTTCGTGTCTACCTGTTTAGTACACGAAACCTGTTAAGGTCTTACACGTTACCTGTTAAAGTCGTGTAGGTACGTGTCGTGTATTCGTGTCTCGTGTATAAATTGCCAGCCCTAGGACAGATGCCACCATACCGTGAAGCCCACCGTGGCCCACGGTGGAGACCGTGGGCCACGCTCCAATATTTCCAGGAAAACACCCTGACCCACGGTGTAAACCGTGGGCCACAGTTCGGGTCGTAACTGTCCGAAATTCTTATAATTTGTAGGCGGTTTTGGCTGCCTTTTCATCTATCTTTCATTCCAAACACCTTAGAGACGAATTTTGGAGAGCAAGTATTTTATTTTGGTGATTGTAATCGTTGAATTGGATTTTGGATTAATCTACATACTTAAATTGATGTTATGATGAACCGAATGATGAGTGGCTAGTGCCCTTTGTGTTCTCTCCCGAATTGTAAGGTTTTCAATTAGATATTTGTTAATCGTTTATGTTATTTGTGGGATAGTATTTTGATCTTATGATTATATTGCTATGATGATTGTGAGTTTGTTTGTATGGTATAAATTCGTGTTCTTGACTATTCGTTCTTGGTGCCATAGGCAATCAAGATTTAGTAGAAGAGAATTAAGGTTAACAATACTAAATTGATTATTAAGAGACAACCTTGCGTTTTTATAATCCAAGTACTTAGTCCTCTTTTATCATATCCAAACACATTTTCATGAACGATATTTGTGTGGTTCATCCCACAAGTAAATGTCACACCCCGATCTTAGGGCCTAGGCGTGTGACCAATAGTTAGTACCTGTTTTGTACATAAATCAGAGTTGCGGTTTAGTTTTAGCGGAAGTCTTTAATAAAATATTATTATATTGAAAACTTATTTAAAACTCGGGTTAAATACCCGTTTGATATTTCAAATACATTTCTTTATAAAACATAACTCTTTATAATGTTTTAAAATAAAATATCTGAGCCATCAGATAGCATCTAATGACTATAACTCCAATCTTCTATTCCTTCTTGCTTGTCTGTTCTAATCTTTCTTGTTTCCCTGTAACATGGGTGGGAAAATACGTCAGCACAAAGCTGGTGAATGACGCTGACTCTAAAAATATCTTTTCAATACCTTTGTGAAACCAACAATAATACCTTTGTGACTACTCATTAGGCACCCAACTAAATTGGGATAAAATTACCCTAAGTACCTTGTACAATTAATTATATACACAATATCATTTCTCTGAACAGTCCCGTAGACCTTCAGAGGCATGTTGATGATATGCATGGCCTCGGGGAACTCCGAGTCACCATGTATGTTTGGATCCAGACACATGTATACTCTTAATCAGAGTGTCCGTTTCTTATTATTGTAACACAAAGTTTTAAGGATTCGTAAATCCTATGCAAACATTCAGACTCATTATAAAATGTTTGGGGCGTATTCACATTTTCTGTTTATAATCAGTTTCTGTTACTGATTCCTGTTTTCTGTTTCCTTCTTCTTGTTTTGTTACCTCGGACCTATAGTACGAGAATAACATTTTGTATAAATAACTAGATCATCGATCTAGCTTCAGACCTTTAGTCCGTTTTGTATAGCTTTAACCTTGATAAAAACATTTGTTTATTCAAAACATTTGGACCTTTAGTCCTTTTGTTTGTTTATCATTTATATACTTTGTTTCTTCTTCAAGAAGAAACATTAACTTTATAATCTCTCTATATGAATATTATATTTCTTAATAATAAAGAAATACTATTTTAACTATAACCTTTACTTAAGAAAAGTTATATTATTCTTAATCGTAATCAAGGTTCGGGCTATACCCTTGACTATGGTCTAAGCCATTTATAATAATCAAATAATAACATAGGCAAAACCCCTACCTCGCACGGGTATTCGGAGTTAGATATTCCTAAGTTTATACGGGCAGTACTTCTACTCTATATGCACGTTTATCGAGGCGTTCTTGATCCACCTTTCTTGGCACGCAAATCTAGGCGACGTTAAGTTGTCTTCGGGTCATGCACGTACTTCGAGACGGAATGTCGGGTTATTTGGGTGGCACGCACTTCGAGGAAAACGCCGGGTTTTTGGCACGGATTACGAGGTGATATTTTCGGGTCGGTGGCACGCAAAACGATGCTCGGCACGCAAACGAGGATTACGAGGTGATATTTTCGGGTCGGTGGCACGGATTAGAGAGAGATTAATTTTCTAGAGAGAGAGTGGATGTGGGTGTGAGGGAATGAGCCGTGAGGCTCCCCTTTTATAGCTGATTTTGGATCCCATCGCGGTACGCGATGGGACTCCTTTTTCAACGGCGTCGCGGCCCCCTTTTCGAGGATCACGCCACGTGGTCTGACACATCTGCCACGTGTCCTGGTGCGGTGCAAAGTGCGCCATCAAAGCGCCACATTGCGCCCAACGCCCTTCGTCGTCGCCGTCGCCGTCGCCTTCGCCTTCGCCATCGTCCTCGTCCTCTCCCGAGCGCGAGCGCGTCGGGTGCTACACACCCTCCGCTAGGACCACTTGGTGCACGATATTGGCGTCGCGGCCCCCTTTTCGAGGATCACGCCACGTGGTCTGACACATCTGCCACGTATCCTGGTGCGGTGCAAAGTGCGCCATCAAAGCGCCACATTGCGCCCAACGCCCTTCGTCGTCGCCGTCGCCTTCGCCTTCGCCATCGTCCTCGTCCTCTCCCGAGCGCGAGCACGTCGGGTGCTACACACCCTCCGCTAGGACCGCTAGGACCACTCGGGCTATACCCCTGACTATGGTCTAAGCCATTTATAATAATCAAATAATAACATAGGCAAAACCCCTACCTCGCACGGGTATTCGGAGTTAGATATTCCTAAGTTTATACGGGCAGTACTTCTACTCTATATGCACGTTTATCGAGGCGTTCTTGATCCACCTTTCTTGGCACGCAAATCTAGGCGACGTTAAGTTGTCTTCGGGTCGTGCACGTACTTCGAGACGGAATGTCGGGTTATTTGGGTGGCACGCACTTCGAGGAAAACACCGGGTTTTTGGCACGGATTACGAGGTGATATTTTCGGGTCGGTGGCACGCAAAACGATGCTCGGCACTCAAACGAGGATTACGAGGTGATATTTTCGGGTCGGTGGCACGGATTAGAGAGAGATTAATTTTCTAGAGAGAGAGTGGATGTGGGTGTGAGGGAATGAGCCGTGAGGCTCCCCTTTTATAGCTGATTTTGGATCCCATCGCGGTACGCGATGGGACTCCTTTTTCAACGGCGTCGCGGCCCCCTTTTCGAGGATCACGCCACGTGGTCTGACACATCTGCCACGTGTCCTGGTGCGGTGCAAAGTGCGCCATCAAAGCGCCACATTGCGCCCAACGCCCTTCGTCGTCGCCGTCGCCTTCGCCTTCGCCATCGTCCTCGTCCTCTCCCGAGCGCGAGCGCGTCGGGTGCTACACACCCTCTGCTAGGACCACTTGGTGCACGATATTCATAAAAAAATATTACTATGGAAAATCTCTTTCTTATAAAGAGCTTCCATTTATTTACCACTTTCCATGTGGGATGGATTCCATCTTCCTTATTTATACTCAAGTAAAGTGCTTCCACTTTTTTACATCTCTCCATGTGGGATGGAGTTTCCTTATTTCTTTCTTATGGAAATACTTAACTTAGGAAATATTTTTATTTCCTTATTTTTCTTATATTTTCTTATTTAATATTTTCTCATGACTTGTCTTGATATTATTTTTGATCCCTCAACTTTCCTAAGTTGTTAAATTTGGATCGAAATTTTGGGGATGTTATAGTAAACATTAACTTTATCAACATTGGGAATAAACCACTCTTTGAATTTACTTTTGCACTTAGTTTAATATAGATAAATTTCATAGCTACTCAGTAACGCATTTTCCACAAACTCCCTGTGTTCGATACCCGCTTATCGCTATCTAATAGTTGTAATCGGTTTATTTTTGAGTGAATCTTCGACTTCACGTCACTACTACGGCGGTATAAGAAATATAACCAAATAAGCATATAAACATATAGCAACCTAGGCATAAATTGGTATACACACATGATTAACAGTTGCAATTAAGTATTATATATAATAAAATAATTAGAACGCACATGCCCCCAAAACAGTAAAAAAAAATGAGTTAAAAGAGAGGAGTGTAGTACTCAGCTGATCAAATAATCAAAGCGGGAATGAATACGACAAGAAAGCGATAAATCATGCTCTTCGGGAATTGCCGACGAGAAATCCTTAAACGATGTTAACTGAAGGTTTAATTGGACAACAAGTAGACGGCAAAGAAACCGTCCAGAACTATTATTTAGAAGATGTTATAATGAAATTAAACTTAGGGGTTTCGTTGGCGCAGGAATAAAGATTGTGCAGGACAATTTAATTGAATTAACATCGATGATTAAGAGTATATCCCCGATATAGGAGGAGACGGTTAGTTAAAATAGTAATACGCATCCAGAATTGATCTCAATCCAAGATTATGGTTTTAGTGGACTCGTTATGGCATGAATAAGGATATGAAAGATTCAATTTCTAAGTTTATGTCGAGAATTATGGTGCAAGCTAGTGATTTGGGTATCCGGGTTCGCTAATCGGGTCTCGGTTTTGGGTTGGATAATGGGTAAACGGGTTGGGTGATTATAATATATAACGTTTTGGGGACGTATGCATACTTACAATATTTATGTATTATATTATACACACTAGCAAACTGTCAAACATTGTGCGTGTATTTAATTAAATGATTAACTTTTACCTGATTCTTTGATTCTAGCAATTCGGAGGAGTCCAACATAATCACATTAGTATGATCATACGACTGTCATAGTAGCCATAGTCTGTGAGACTTGGTCAACTGTGTGAAATTCGTCATTTTGGTTTAACTCGTATTTGTGTTTGTATGAAAAACCCGACCATTTTGTCTTTCGGATCCTTCATTATTAATAAAACATTGGGTTTTATGTTTCATTTATGTTATACAATTATCGGATCAAGAAAACACCCTTTATGATACCTTAAAACACTCTTTTATTATTAAAAACGACTTAAAACGAACTTCAGGGACCAAACTTGACAAATAACCAAAACTGGAGACCAAACCCCACCCCCTATAAAATAATTTTATATATATATATATATATATATATTTATATATATATATATATATATATATTTTATATAATTATATAGGACAAATATAAAGACAAAACACATAAATATGAACATTCGATTTTTTTACCCTTTTAAAATTTTCACATTCCGTCACTTTTATAGTTTCATTTGTTCGTTTAATGTTTTCAGAATAGTAGAAGCTTGTTTACATGTTAATTATATTTCAATTCAAACTTCTTTCTCATAAAAAGTTACAACTTATTACATGTTTGTCTAAAACTAGGGATGGGCTTGGGACAATATCTATATCCGTACCCGTACCCGTAACAAAAATCACTAAAAACATGTACCAATACTTGTACAGAATTTTTCGATTTGGTACAAGTATTTACGTTACCCATTTTTGTACCACTTCGCTTTTTTATTTCCAATCTTCGACGATCTTGAAACCGATACCAATACGAGTAACAAACAACCTGAATTAGTTCGGGTATCGGTAATTGCATAGGTATGAGACGGGTACCAAGTTAGTACAAGTACCAAATTGGTTGTCGATTTAATGATAAGATAGTATTGAAGAACCCAAATTCGGTCGACGACTTTAAGTGATTTGTTTGTTGGTTCGAGTCTTGGATGTTATATTATTTAATATTAAGGAAATGTTTGGTATTCGTTCAATAATAAAATAGTTGGAGAATTTATTTCATATATTAAATATGAAGAATCCCAATTAAACCCCTATATATTTCAAATAGATACAACATCCCAAACGTACCCATACCGTAGCATACCCGTACCTGGTTATACCTGTACCGAAATTCAACAAAAATGAGTACCAATACCAGTACCGAATAGGCTAAATCGGTAAGAGTACGAGTCCAGGTATTTGGGACAAAGTGCTCATCCCCTACTAAAAACTAGTAATTTGTTTACAAAATATATTACTTACAACCTTCAAACTTGTTTCTTATAAAAAAATTAATGAAAAAGAAATAAAACAATACTCGAAAATCACTCGATGTTTGATCAAAATGCTCGATTCTGGCTCGATTCAAATTTTAGCTATTTGGTTCGGTTCAGTTGTAAATGAGCCAAGCAACGTGCGAGCCTTCACTCGGTTCAGCTCGGCTCGTTAACAGCCCTACTTATTATTAAGTCACATTAGTTTAGGAGCCCTAGAGTCAAAAAAAATTTTCTTGAAGTGAACTAGTTATTGTCCGAACCAAACCTATTGAAATATGGTTTTGAACTTTTTTTCAAACCAGTCAATCCCAACCATTTCCTTAGACAAAACTCGATTTAACCTAACTCAAAACTCGATTTACCAAATTGGTGTCCTCTAAAATTGGCGAGAAACAAAAAGCTTGTCAAAACACTATATTGATAAATATTTTTTAGAGGACACCAATTTAGTAAATATTTTTTCCACTAACACTAGTTTGAAAAAAAACTCAACTAGTTTAAGTACACAACCCAAAACCTCTAGTGATGAATATTTTGATAATTTTCCATTTAAAATCATATATACAAATAAATATGGCCTTACCTAGTTAACTTAACTAGAGGTGTATAAAAAAACCGGTTTCATCCAAACCGGTTCTCGAACCGACCCAAACCGTCAGTTTCAGGACCGGTTCTCCTTAAGATATACCAAACCGGTTTGAGAAAAACCGGTTTATAAACCGAACCATACTGACGTGACCAGATCAGCCTATCTTGCTTCTAAACCGGTTTATAAATCAAACCGGTTTTGACCAGCCGTTAACCATACCTGTTCTGTACACCTCTAAACTTAACCACTAGTCACCAGCATGGGCTTTGACTAGCAGTCATGGGCCGACATATCTATGGACCTGGATTAGGGTTACACTTCTCTACATATACATCATCATTCGTGTTAGTTAATCATATCTCGTATCATTCGTCCGTCACTCTCAAATTAATCTCTTCTTTTAGGTTTTTGGTCTTGCAAATATTAATTAATTAGAGGTTCGATGCCACGTCGCCGATAGCCGTAGTTTGCCATGACCGGCGATGCTATGATTGAACCAATAACAAGTTTCGCATTTTATAGGAACCTGTGAACTGATTCATTATTTTCCATTCATTCACAGAGCCGTTTTTTGCGATTACATTTTATTATGAGCTTTAAAACTGTTATTTATTTATTTATTGTTAAACGAATGTAAAAAATGATAGCCAATGATGATGTAAATTATAAAATGTTGGAATTACCGACTGATTTCATTTTGATGATAACTAGGCTGCCTGAGGCTTTCCTTTTTTCATTCAGTTTTTATTGGAATTACCATAAGAATCCGTATTGCTTTCTTCTTTTTTTTATGGTTTCTTGTTTTTTGCTCTTTAATTTGTTTCAATATTTTTTTCATTTAGGCTTGTAAGTGAACAGAATGGTCGGTAAATTATTTGTGAATTGTTTGTGAATGTTAAATAAACATTAATAGGAAGAGTTATCTACTTCATAATTTTATATTTGTTCGTTGATGATCATTTTGGTGTGTATTTCGTTTTTTTTGTTTATGTTCATTTACATTTGTTTATATCATCTATGTTTGTTTTTGTTTAGTTATGTTTATGATTGTAAACTCTACATTTGGTTTTTTAACAAATGAACATAAACTAACCTGAACTTTCTCTCATTTATGATTGTGAACTGTACAATTAGACCATGGAGTATACTTTAACCCATTTTAACTTCACATAAGTTCCACATTACTCATTTTTTTCTCTTTCATTCTATGTCATCCAAAGGAAATGGTTTAACCCCCATTTAACACATAATTAATATAACAAATCAATTAGTAATTAATACATAATTAATGCATATTGTTCTTTTTAACCCTTTAAAAGCATAATACATGAGCCATTTTAACACATTTAACACAAGTGGGGAGTGGTTTAATCCATCTTTAAAGTGCTATGTCACTTTAACCTATGTATAGGTTAGAGTATACCCCATGGCCTTATGTGTTTGTGTTTGTTTATTTTGTAGCCATAGTAATTAATACATAATTAATGCATATTGTTCTTTTTAACCCTTTAAAAGCATAATACATGAGCCATTTTAACACATTTAATACAAGTGGGGAGTGGTTTAATCTATCTTTAAAGTGTCATGTCACTTTAACCTATTTATAGGTTAGAATATACCCCATGACCTTATGTGTTTGTGTTTGTTTATTTTGTAGCCATATTTACATTTGTTGGTTCATGTCATCTAAAAATATTTACTCATTTGTTGTAACACAACTACAATTTAGCACAGGCATTTATGGCACGCATCTCTTTATTAAAGTTAGAAATTTGTCAACAGAGTCATTTCAATGCTGCCCCTGGCATATAAGGCAACAAGTTCACACCAACCGGTATTTGTTAGCGTGGGGCTACAAAAGAAGGTGTTTTGGTCATGTGATGCCCATTTACGCCACAAATTACCCAGTGTTGGCGCCTATATTTGGGTGAGGAGGTTTTGTAAATTATACGGCATGGTTATGAGTTGTTGTGAGTAGAGGAGAGAGAAAATGTTATATGGAAAGTTAAATTTAGGGTTTCATTGTTCATATTATATAATATTTTAATATTTTTAAAAGTGATTGTGAGTGAAAGAGAGAAGATAATGATAAAGATATAAAAAAATTATTTAATTAAATAAGAGGGAGGAAATAAAGTGATTTTTAGTGTAATTATATATATGGTTATGAGTAGAGAGAAAAAATGTTATATGAAAAGTTAAATTTGGGGTTTCATTGTTCATATTATATAATATTTTAATATTTTTAAACGTGATTGTGAGTGAAAGAGAGAGAAGATAATAATAAAGATATAAAAAATATTATTTAATTAAATAAGAGGGAGGAAATACAGTGACTTTTAGTGTAATTATATGTATGGTTTATGAGTAGTTGTGAGTAGATGAGAGGGAAAATGTTATATAGAAAGTTAAATTTGAGGTTTTATTGTTCATACTATATAATATTTTAATATTTTTAAAAGTGATTGTGAGTGAAAGAGATTGTGAGTGAAAAAGAGAGAAGATAATGATAAAGATATAAAAGATATTTAATTAATGAAAAAGAGAGAAGATAATGATAAAGATATAAAAGATATTTAATTAAATAAGAGAGATGAAATACAGTGATTTTTAGTATAATTATATGATATATAAGAGAGAAAATTCCCCAAATAGCCCATTTATAGCTAGTGTTTCTAAGTTTATCTCTCATAATTCAAGTTTTCAATTTTATTCCTTTGGTATCTTGTCGCCGACGACATAATAGCGAACACCGACGACGCGTTACCGATACAAATAGGATAACGACACGTGGCACAAGTTGGCCGGAATAGGTCGTCGGGACCCTACGTTAGTGATAACATGACGACGGGACCCTACGTTAGTGATAACATGACGCCGGGACCCTACGTTAGTGATAACGCTGAAACGACATGGTAGGTTATATAACATGACGCCGGGACCCTACGTTAGTGATTACGCATTGCAGCTATCTTACGTTAGTAACATAACGCATCGTCAACCCTTTGTTATACCCAACAAGTCGCCGGCCTTGAGATCCGGTAGGTCTTCGCCGGCGATGTGAACACGGGTGTCAGGTATGGCAGCCCGTCGTTGAAGTAGTTAACAATAACGCATCGTCTGGGTCGAAGAACACATCGCGGCGACCTATTCCGGCCAGATTCCGGCCACGTGTCGTTATCCTATTTGTTTCGGTAACGCATCGTCGGTATTCGTTATCATGTCGTTGGTGTTCGCTATCATGTCGTCGGCGACGAGATAACAAAGAGATAAAATTGGAAACTTGAATTATGGGGGATAAACTTGGAAACACTAACTATAAATTGCTATTTTAGAAAGTTTCCCTATATAAGATGATCTAAAATTATTGGTGCTTTATTTCAAATGTCGTTGTCGGAAAATTTTCTTTAACTATTCATTAAATAGCAAAAAGCTAGAAAACAAAACAAACCAAAGAACATAAAATTAAAAGTAAAGTTACACAATTTTTTTTAAAATATGAGCGATTTTTAATTTAAAGAAATTCTCAGTGGTTTTTGAAACACAAGCCAGCTTGTTAGAGAATGAACTCATTTCTAATTTTCTAAATGTACCAACATGATGTAAGAATAATGTTATTTAAGGACTTTTTTTTTGAAACCCCAAATTAGTATGATGTAGTTAAAGATCAGACACCGTAAAAGCAAAGATAGGAGAAATATAATATCAATTGCTAAAAAAATTGTTTAATTAACATGGCAAAGTATGTGAGGAGATGGTCACTTGATTTTTCATATTCATAATCTTCATTTCCCGGGACCCATTTTTGATAAATTTTTTTGATGGTTTGCCTTCTATTTTGCCATCATAAATTTATTGATGCTTCACAAATTTATTTAATTGATGGTTTGTCTGTAAAAGGACTTTGATTGGTACGGTTTAAACTTTTTAAGATTTGACTTTGAATTATTTAAGATTGAACAAATTGTTTAGCAGACTAACAAATATGGTTTCATAAAATTACATGATTTTCTTGATCTAAATCGTTTCCAAAGGTTGGAGAAGAACCTGACATGGTATTTTTAAAATAAAACATATCAACCAAGTCAAGATAATATGGATCAACGTCTTTTTCACCCCAAATATCTTACCATTTTCAAAGGATTTGAAGTTCCATCTCTTTTTCATTTTCATTCAGGAGTTCTTATGTTTTCCCACTACTAAGAATTTGGAGTTCCATCTCTAAGACCTTAAAAAATGGACAAACTTCTTTTCCAGAATTCGTCAACACAACCCCGCTACTAAGAAAGACGTTCACTTCTTGAAATATGCATTAGGTGAACATCAAGCTGCTACCACCGCCATCCGACCTCCACAGTTGCTACCGCCACCACCCGACCACCATTGCTGCTGCCACCATCGCCGTCACCTCCATACCACGATCACCACCACCGTCACTGCCTTATCACCACCGCCGCCGCCGCTACTTGACTCTTGTCGCCACCACCACCACCTGGCCACCGCGGATGCCGTCATCTTCACAAGTTTTTTCTACTTTTATAACTAATATTCATAAATTTTATTTCATTGATGGTTTGCCTTCTAGTTCAATGTAAAAGAAAAAAAACTTAGATATTTACGGTTGAAACTTTGTTAGATTTGACATGGAATTAGTTATGATTGAACAAATAGATTTAACTAGCAAAGCATGAAGAAACATCATATTTAAATTTATGAGCATATATTACGGGTTTTTCAAGATTTATCAACCTGTGAAAAGTGTCAAGATTTATGAATATACTAGTTTGATCCTCCCGTATTACGAGTGACTTATTTAAGTTTTTGTTTTAATCGTTTTGCTATTTTATGATGATTTATTTTATTTTTTAACGTAGTTTAGTTTTAATTTAATACATACATATTAGTTTGTTATTATATTTTTTAGCGTTTGAGTTTTCTCAATTGAGATGTGTAGGTTTTTTTAGATTTTTAATGAACAAACATAAACGGACACGAGCATGTTGATTTTTTTAATTGAACAAACATGAACATAAATATTTGTCTAATGAAAAAGGGGATGTTAATGTAGTTGACAATGGTGGGTAGTATCTGAAGTTAACCGGCGATGAAGATGTATACCAACAACAAAAAACATGTAAATGAGATAAATTAAATTAGGATTTAATGATAGTGTTTACCAATAAATGAGATCTTATAACCCATTTGAAGGCTATTAGGGTTTGGTAAGACCCATAACCATTGTAAATTATTTTTTGATGATTAAGGAGTTATTTCACAAATAAATGAGATGTTATAACCCGTTTAGGAGTTATCCGGGTTTGGTGAGACCCATGACCCGCAAAAATTATTGATTGATTATGAAAGAGTTTCATAAATATATGAGATGTTATAACCCATTTAAAGACTATTCGGGTTTGGTAAGACCCATAACCGTGAATTCGGGTCAAATGCATGAGAAGCCTCCATTTAGAAATCAAGCAATCGGGTGGCTCTAGAGAATGAGGGAACAACGTGAGAGCGACACATAGGATTTCATGGTAGGCAATTATATAGATAGTTAGATATTACGGGTTTATCAAGATTTGTGAAGAGTAGATATAAAATTTTAATGTAAACATATAAAAGAACTAGATGTGATTGGTCAATGCCACGCATGTATTAGATTGATCTGTTGGTTTTAATTTATTAGGAGCTTTATGTCACGGAGCTATCCTCCCAGACTTCGTGTGACGCCCGAATGTCAGCCAATCGATCCGCTCATGATCAGGGTCTGCTGGTTTCGTCCCGCCTTGGACTCATCAAGCGATGTGCAAGACTTAGACGTTGGTCTTCCCTCTGAAGGGCAAGCTCGCCATCCCCCAGCTCATCAGCCGAAGCCATGAGTTTTGAGAATGATTCACTCTGATAAATGGGACACCCGGTAGTTCAGCCAAAATGTGAGTTAGTCGTGTCTGTTAATTATGCCGTCAGATTATGTGACGTCGACGTTCGCCAACTTAGCAGACTTCAACCCAGGTTACGACTCTGCCACACCTTAAAACTTTTAACACGAGCATGGTGGCCTTCGCTTCACTGGACTAAGGCGGAGCTCACGATCCTATACTCGCGGCTTACAAAGACCATTCAATCTTCCCCCACCACCATTGCATAACTCATTCTCGACGTTTTTAATCTCTTTTTGGTTGAGTGTGCACGTTCTAACGTATCCGAGGTTCGACCTGCTTTGATAACACTTGTCACGGAGCTATCCTCCCAGACTCCGTGTGGCGCTCGAAGGCCAGCCAATCGGTCCGCTCATGATCATTGTCTGCTAGTTACGTCCT
Source organism: Bidens hawaiensis (assembly GCF_021521415.1). NCBI lineage: Eukaryota > Viridiplantae > Streptophyta > Magnoliopsida > Asterales > Asteraceae > Bidens > Bidens hawaiensis. Next base: position 20,077 of record NW_027497685.1, on the reverse strand, counting down.
GCCTTGGACTTATCAGGCGAGCGGCAACAGCTCGCAACCATCGATGCGTTCGTCGTGCAAGCACGACTAGGCATGTACGCCTTCCTTCCCGCTGAGGCCGTGCCCAAGGAAGTCCTGGACGAGCCAACAAACCCAAGCGTTTCAACACAAATCAAGCATATCGATCTTCAAATATTTGGTCCGTGACATTCTCCCACCACCATAACCATGCACGTCCTCGTGCATGCACATGTCGTCCCATACTAACGTGCAAGACTTAGACGTTGGTCTTCCCCTATGCCATATATGTCTGAAGGGCAAGCTCGCCGTCCCATACCAGCTCACCAGCCGAAGCCATGTGTTTTGAGAATGATTCACTCTGATAAATGGGACACCCGGTAGTTTTAGCCAAAATGTGAGTTAGCCGTGTCAGTTAATTATGCCGTCGGATTTTGTGACGCCGTCGTTCGTCAATTTAGCAAACTTCAACCCAGATTAAGGATCTGCCACACTGTAAAACTTTTAACACGAGCACGGTGGCCTTCACTTCACTGGACTAGGGCGGAGCTTACGATCCCATACTCGCGGCTTAGAAAGACCATTCAATCTTCCCCACCACCATTGCATAACTCATTCTCGACGTTTTTAAACTCTTTTAGGTTGAGTGTGCACCCGTATCCAAGCCTGCAAAAATATTTTTAGTTTTTCTCTATACAAACTTTAAAAACACAATATTTTTGTCTTTTTTAATTTTCTTATAAACAAAATAAACTTCACAATCTTTTTGGATTTTCGGATGTTTCTGTACAAAACATAAATCACATTCTTTTTGGTTTTTCAAAATTTTAAAATGTTTTTGGTTTTTCTAAATATTAAAAAGAAAAACATTAAAGAACAAAAATCACAATATTTTTGAATTTTGAAATTTTTTAATGTTTTTGGATTTTATCTATACAAACAAAAAAACACACTCTTTTTGTATTTTCTAGATTTTCACCCCCTAAGACCAAAATAAATTTTAAAAGAAAAATATGACAGAAAATAAAGATAGTCATCCTTGTTTAAGGATATCAGCGAGGGTCTTCAATCCGTTTAAATCAAGCAAAAATTTAAAACGCGTTTTGTCAAAAGCTTTAGTAAACAGATCGGCTTTCTGAAAATCAGTATGTACTTTCTCAAGATCAATTAATTTCTTTTCATAGCAATCCCGTATAAAATGATATCGAATTTCGATATGTTTCGTTTTATAATATTGTACGGGATTCTTGGTGATACTAATAGCAGCAGAATTATCAATCAAGATGGGAGTAGCAAGAAACTTCAAACCGTATTCGCGAAGATGTTGTTGTATCCACAAAACCTGGAAACGGCAACTCGAGGCTGCAACATACTCAGCTTCGGCGGTTGAAGTGGAGACCGTTGTCTGCTTCTTACACTGCCAGGAAACAAGCCGGTTTCCTAAAAATTGACATCCCGCTGTAGTAGACTTGTAATTGATCTTGCATCCTCCATAATCTGAGTCTGAGTAGGCAGTAAGATCAAACGTATCATCCTTGGGGTACCACAACCCGATGTCTGGATTTCCCCTCAAATACTGAAGAATTCTCTTGACTGCAGCTAGGTGAGTCACTCGTGGACTAGCTTGGTACCTAGCACACACACAAACATCAAACATTATGTCGGGTCGAGAAGCAGTTAAATACATTAGAAAACCAATCATAGCACGATAAAGGGTCGGATCAACGGTATCCTCCAATTCATCCGGTGATAAATTGTGACCCACTGGAAGAGGAATAGAAGGGATTTTTCCGGCAGAAATCTTGAATCGGCTCAAGACGTCGTTCACGTATTTAGTCTGGTGAATAAAAATTCCGTGAGCAGACTGGTGAACCTGCAACCCTAAAAAGAAATTCATCTCTCCCATCGAGCTCATCTCAAACTTGGTTTGCATGGACTTCTCGAACTCCTTACACAATGTGTCGTTTGTAGACCCAAAAATAATATCATCGACATAAATCTGGACTAGGAGAAGATCGTCACCAACAGTTTTATGAAATAAAGTGCAGTCGACAGTCCCTCGTTTGAAGCCATTATCAGTCAGATGGTCGGCGAGCGTGCCATACCAAGCTCTCGGGGCTTGATGTAAACCATACAGGGCCTTGTTTAATCGGTAAACACGGTCTGGATAATCAGGATCTTCAAAACCAGGAGGCTGTAAAACAAACACTTCCTCGTGTAATTCACCATTGAGAAAAGCACTTTTAACATCCATTTGATAGACCTTCATATTCTTATAAGCTGCATATGCCAGGAAGATTCAAATCGACTCTAATCTTGCAACTGGAGCATATACCTCTGTGTAATCAATACCCTCTTGATGATGAAAACCTTGCACCACTAGACGTGCTTTGTTTCTGACAATCACCCCTCGATCGTCCTTCTTACACTTATATACCCACTTAGTCGGAATGGCTTTCTTGACTCTAGCAGGTTTGTCTATTAAGTCCCAAACACCCAAACGTGCAAATTGCTGTAATTCTTCTTGCATAGCTTCTACCCAAGAAGGATCTTCAAGTGCCTTACGAGCTGTCGTTGGCTCAACTTGAGATAGAAAGCAAGAGAATTTAGCAAGATTTACAATTCCTGAAGAATGTAAGTTAGTGTAAGCACACAATATATTATTATCACTTGACGAAGCAACTTGATGACGTGTACGAACGCCCACATCAATTTCTCCAATGATATTTTCCTGTGGATGATATCCATGAATCCGAAGAGTGGGATTCTCAGGAACAACAACATTATCAAATAAGTTAGTGTAATGTTCACCTAACTCGGGAGATTAAACATTATCACTGTCAAGGTCAATAACTTGATCTTCAGCTTGAACATCATCAGAAGAAGTAGAAACACTATCAATAACAACTGGAGAAACAACTTGAGGTTCTTCAGTTGGAGCATCTGGTTGAGATTCAACATCATTAGAACTTGAAAATCTTGGAATAGTCAAATGATCTTCAAAGTATGCTCGAACCAGATCTTTGTCGATGTGTTCAGTCGAAGGAGTAAATGAATTAAATAAACTATCGTAGTCAAACATCCAGTCTGGACCTTTCCCTTGAGGAGGAGTTGTGTACTTTTGACAGTCTACATGGTACCATTTTCAACACAACCAGATGTGAAATTAAAAAGCCTTTTCTTTGGAGATGCATATCCCAAGAAATACCCTTCGATAGCTTTTTCTTCAAATTTACCCGAATCCTTCTTCAACATTGTACATGGACACCCAAATGGTTCCAGGTACTTTAAATTAGGTTTTTTATTATTTAAGAGCTCGTAGCTTGTCTTCTTGAGTCGTTTCACAGTTAGAACTCGATTAAGCGTATAACAAGCTGTATTCACTGCCTCATTCCAGAAGTGGACAGGAAGCATAGAATCAGCGAGCATTGTGCGTGCAGCTTCAATCATAGTTCTATTTTTCCGTTCAGCAACACCGTTTTGTTGAGGTACATAAGGTGCACTATATTCTCGGTGAATTCCCTTTTGAATACAAAAGAAATCCAATATAGTGTTTTTGAATTCAGTACCATTATCACATCGGATTCTCCTCACCTTTTGTTTATACAGTGATTCGATCTTCGTGATAAGGTTTTGTACCAAAACAGGTGTTTGATCCTTTGAACTCATAAATAACACCCAAGAGTATCTTGAATAATCATCAGTCACTACAAGACAATACCAATCCCCAGAAATACTCGCACGATTCACAGGACCAAATAAATCCATATGAAGTCGTTCAAGAGGAGTATCAATGGAATTCAATAACTTAGAGGGACTTGTCTTCTTCTTCTGCTTGCCCTTTTTGCATGCAACGCAGTGATCGGATAACTTAAAATTCTTTAACGAGACACCCTCAACTAAGTCATTTGCCATTAAATAATTCATCTTTCTGACGTGTATGTGACCCATTCTTCAATGCTAAAGTATGGAGTCTTTCTCGGTTGCTTTCGAGACAAAACATGTTTTGATCGATGTGGATACCTTAGAACTCATATTTAAGACATAAATATCTTTTGATCGTGGTGATCGCATGACAACCATGTCCTCGGGAATAACATAACCTGGTTTCAAGATAAGACATTCTTTGTCAGTAAATATCGTAGTGTACTTTTTATCACAAATCTGTGACATACTCAATAAGTTATGATCAACTTTATCACAATAATTTACACTCTCAAATGTAATCTTCCCATTCGACACTTCACCTTCTTGTGTGATCATACCCCCAGAATTCCCAGCAAACGCCACATAACCCCCTTGAATATTTCTTACATTTGATAAGAGGTTGAGATTTTCAGCAATATGGTGAGAACATTCGCTATCCATAATTCAGTTTTCAGCAGAAATGGTCTTGGATGAACCCTACACACAAACAAAAGTGATTAGTTCAAAAAGGCAGCCCATGCCTCAGTCTTGGGCACCTTTTGGTTTTCTCTTTGATTATTAACTTGAACAGATTTCAACTGTTGTTCAGCCACTTGTGAATAAGTTAACGGCTTTCTAGACTTTCGTCTTAAGTAAGATGCTTGAACAATGTTTGAATTCGTGTTCTGACATATGGGTTCAGTTGGAACGAATTTTGGTTTCACTTGACCATGTGTCTCATTGACATGAAGAACCTTCCGAGGATTCACATTAGAGAACAAAATATGAGTATCATCAGCATACGACATAGGTCGTTTCAAAATCTCCTTTACCACAGGAATCGGTTTGGAATGGTCCTTGATAAAAGGATGAAGATTCTGATGGTACTTCTGACTACAATCCCTCACAACATGACCAAGTTGACCGCATAAGAAACAACTTCGCATGTCTACACGATGTTGTTGCGAGGTATTTGGAATGAATGACCCAGAAGTTTGATGATGACTCACATTTTTAGTCATGCTCTTAGCAAATTCATCAGATAATTCAGATTTCTTCTTTAAGTAAAAATCTAAATTAGAACAGTTCGAAAAACTTTTTAGTGTATCTGTCCCAGTTGACTTCACAAAGTTAATTTTTTTAGCTTGTTTTAAAATTTTTTTTGCCTTAGTCAATGAGTCAGATGAAACTGATGTTTTCGCTTGAGCATATTGACGTTCAAGTTCACGAATTTTTGAAGTTTCATTGACAAAAACTCTCTCAATAAGTTCAGGTTTGATGATACTTATTGGAATATCTTTTTCTGTGAACATCGTGTCCATTCCTTTTAACTTAAAAACTCTAGCCGATGAAGACTTAGAACTCGGAGGATTAATGAAACGCATTAAGTTCTCGTCAGAAATCTTTGGTTTAACTGACTTCTTTGCCCTCACTGGTTTGGTTTTCACAGTTTCTTCCTTGTTCACTTGAGATTTGAATGAACCATACACAGCTTCCTCAAACTCTTGAGGTTCGCAAAGAATATGATTAGAACTAGGAATGTTATTATTCTTGTGTATTATCTCAGGTTCAAACACATCTTCAATAATCACTTTGTCAACATTTTCAACAAAGACCTTTTTACTTTCCACATGAGGTTTTTGAGGAGCAACTTGGGGTTTGACAATTTCAGGTTTAACCAATTTAGGTTTTTCAGAAATCACAGATTCTTTTTGAATCAAATGCTCTTCTTTTCTTGCAAAAGGATTAATTTTATAATCATTATGGAAATGTGGTGGAATTTCAACAAAGCCAATACCTTTCTTGGAATCTTTTTGTTTTCCAGATACCTCAATAATTTCATTCAACAAAAATGAAGAATTTCGAAATTTACCCAACTTGTTCTTCAACTCAAGAACCTCGTTCTCAAGCTCAGTTATCTTTGAATGATGTTTCAAGATCTCTTGAAATTTTTGTTCATTAATTGTCATCTTCACAGATAACTCAGCCTTGAGATCGTGGTTACTTGTCGACAATGCTTCAATCTTTTCTCGAGATCTCATTTGAGATTCAAGAGATTGTCGATAAGTATCTTTCAGAGAAGCAATTTCTTGTATAAGACTATCATTTTGGTTTTTCAAAGCTTCTAAATTAGATTTGTTAGATTCACAGTTAACACATGATGCTTTAAACATATGAAGTAGCAGAAAAATAGAATTACTAACCTCGTTAATCTTGGCCATGCAAGCAAACATTGATTCGGAAGACTTGTCGCGAGAGTCGTCAGAATCAGATCCAGAATCATTATCGGAAGACATCTCACTAGCAGTTGCATCTTTACAATCTTTATGTAACCCAAACATAGCCAAATTTGCTTGAACATCATTGCATATTAACCGTTGTGACCAATCAGTTCCATCTGCTAGCATTGCTCGTGTTGTAGAAGAAGATGATTTCTTTTCAGCATCATTTCCTCGTGGTGTAGAAGCATTTTGATTTTGACCACGAGAACCAGTGTATTCTTTCCTTGGTTTGTCACATTCATTCGCAAAATGCCCAAATTCTTGACAATTATAACACTTTACTTTTAATTTGTCAAAACCCAACTTCTTGTTTAAAGCTGGAAGATCTTTTCCGGTTCTCTGCATGAATCTTTTAACTTTACGGACGATCATAGCCATGTTCAAATTTAAATCCATGATTTCTAGATCATCTGGATCTATCTGATCATAGTCCTCATCTGTAAAATCACTTGTGGCAATCTTACTACTCACCAAGTTTTCATATGAAGACATAAAAGCTGTCAGAAAAACAAAGTTTTGCTCAGCTTCCTTCATATTAACACTAGGTGGTGTAGCAAATGGATTTGTATTAGTTGAACTTCCAGAACCACCCGAATTACCAGCAGAGTAAAAACAAACTTTTGGATCATTAAACATAGTTGATTCTTTTTCACTTGCAGCATGAGTGAGAAAAGCAGTGATTGGAGAGATCGTTGAACTAAGAGGCATACTTCCACCATAGAAAGCTGGATCTTGATTTTCTTTGGAGGATTTTTGACACTTAAGATCATACTCTCTGGCTTCGATCTTTTGTAGAAATTCAAGTTTCGTCAAGTCTTCATTCACAAAATAGTCATTCTCTTTCAAGAGCATTAGAAATGTTGAGTAAGAACTTGGAAGCACACTCTTAATAGTGTCAATTTTATCCCTTTCAGAAATTTCCATTTTCATCTTGTCCATTTCAGCAATTAAATGACTAAATCTTGTAGTCATCTCTTCAACTGTTTCTCCCTTCAATAGATTAAAGTTTCGAAACTGAAACTTGAGCATCACTTTCTTACTCTCAGTTGTGTTTCCCATGCTTCTCATACGCAGATGTTGAAATAAAGACGCACATCTCTTGATACTACCAACTTGATGAAATATATTTTCTGGTAATGCCATAGTCAGAGTGGAATAGGCTTTTATCTCGATTTCTAAAGCTTTCTTCTCTTCTTGTGAGTATTGAGAAACAGCTTTAGGAGTATACTCAATAGTATCATCACCAATCATTGGTGCCACATAAACTTCATCAAGACAGTACGAGCAATCAGGATGAACAGATCCCAAATGTGCACGAAACCGAGGAGATAAATAAGAATAGTAAGAATAATTTGTGGAAAAAAAAAACCTTTAAAAATTCAAAGATAATAAAAAAATCATAACTCAAAATATAAATAAAAACGAAAAGACAAAAAACAAAAATGTCTCCCTCGGCATTCCCAATTAAAAAAGACGAAAAGACACAATGCCAAGAAAAAAACCAAATTGACTAGAATCAACAAAACATAGAATGATAAACAAAAAAGACACAATAGATCGCAAAATACAGCACTGTTCCGAACAAAATATAACACACTGTTGAGTAATATAACACAATAACAAGAAAAAAAGACGCAATATTAAGGAAAAAAAGATACAATCAATGCCGAGAATAAACAAAAAGTACAATGATAAATAAAAAGACACAACGATCTTTTTTCCTCAACATTGTGTTTTTTTAGAACGAGGAAGACGGTGAAAACATTGTTGTGCTTTTACTTTTTTTCGTTTTTTTATTAAATTTGAGTTATAATTTTTTTAATTAATTTTTTTATTTTATTTTAAGAATTTTTTTCAAAATCTTTTCCTTGTTGTCTCACTTTGTGAAATAATCTGACTCTATTTTTATCTAATTTGGTTAGACATGTAGTTGTTTATTTCGCTTAACTCTTATGAGTTCATTAGGCCTTTTACTTATTGTTATATGAATTTGGGCCTAGGGGTATATAAGACATTGATTTACCCCTAGACGTCACAACCTTTGTCAAATTCTCTCTCTACACAAACTCCATACACCTAGGGCTTTTCATGAGCCGAGTCGAACGAGCAAAGGGTTGCTATTGATTGGCTCGTTTATAACCGAACCGATCTGAACAGCTAAAATTTGAACCGAACGGAAATCGAATCGAGCATTTTTCGATCGAACATCGAGCGATATTCGAGCATTATTAATTTCTTTTTCACTTTAAAATTAATAAGAAACAAGTTTGAAAGCTTTAAATAATATATTTTGTCAACAAATTAATAGTTTTTGGAAAAACGTGTAATATGTTGTAAATATTTAAGTGAAAGAAGTTTGAAGTAAGATATAATAAACATATAAACAAAGTTATAGTATTATGTAAACTTGAATCAAACTAATGAAGCTACAAAATTGACGGAATAGAAAAAATTGAAAAGGGTTTAAAAATTGAATACTTATATGTTATGTGTGTTTTCTATATATTTATATATTTATTCATATATAATTATATATATGATAAATTAAAAATATTTGAGTTGAACCGCACCGAGCAGACATATGCTCATTGCTGGGCTCGTTTACAAACCGAACCGAGCATAGTGACTCATTTAAAATTGAGCGAAAAAATGAGAAAGCATTTTCTGAGCAATTTCTGAGCGAGCGGCGAGCAAGTTAGAATAGCGGAACGGTTTGGACGGCCCTACATACACCACAACCAACAGGCACTTTAAAATTTCCTTTGAAGATCCAAGGAAACGATTCGAGATCCAAGTGTACGAGTTGTATTCCGCCCTCCTCACGCGGATTCATCTGAACAACATATTTTTAGATAATGGTGAAGTTTGGGACAAGTCATATGAGTGACCTGGCTCAATACCTAAATACATTTTCGGACGAAATCACAAAAATTTACCCAACGAATCAAAAAAAAAATGACGGTGACCGGAAACACCTATGCCCTTTTGAAGCTAAGCCCTTGTTTTTATATCCATTTCGAGGAGTTCTCGTGTTAGTCCAAGTCCTTCACTTTCAAAATTTCCAAGAAACTTCGTCTATTACCCAAGTGGTAAACACGTGGTCATCTTTGGCCGAAAGAAAATATAATTTTATTATTATTTGTAAAATATAAGTTACTATTTAACCGTTAATTTTTTTTACTTGAAATTTTACGTCTTTCAAAATACCATCTTTGCTATCTGTTGGTGAATATTGTTGGAATGGCATGTCCAAGTCACGACATATACTACCTCGGAGGAGTTATTTGATAGTTCATTCATTGACGGGCCGATTTGTAAATGAGGATATTGAATAAGGAGTTTTTTTAATTATATAATGTTTACATTTAACGGCTAATTACATTATTCATGACAATGTAAAGCTCAATATAATGAAATCGAGACATAAAATTTTCCTTCACGCTCTTCGGTTACCCCTGACATGACATTGGCTCTTTCAAACTCAATGTGGTTTTGATTATTTAAATAATCAAATAGAAATAAACAACTTTATTTATTTTGTTTAAATAAATATTATTTCTCTGATTAATTTAAATAATAGTTATTTAACTATTAGTTTGAACAGTGATTTATTTAGTTTTTAAATAAAATGTTTATTCAAATTATTTATCTAGTTATATTGTTGTATAGTTAATAAATAATAAATCAGATTAAGAAGTTTGGTCCATTAAGACTCTACATCTTCTTGAAATAATAAATCAGATTAAGAAGTTTGGTCCATGAAAATAGTGGGTATCATCATACCACATCTTCTTCCAAGAAATCAATCAAAGACTCTACATCTTCACCTATCTCTACTTTTCATTACTATCTACAACAATCGATCAAGATCAAACCTTAACTCAAAAATGCAATCGGATTGATAATGGCGAACATAGTTGCCTGAAATTATGGTAGGTTGCTAAACAAATATGTGTTTTGAGTAAGCGGTCTACAATTGAAAAGGCTAATGTGAATGAGGTATGTTCTTTAAGCTCTAGATTGCTGGAACAAATACATTTTATAGGAAGTAGGAAGAATTTCCGTCTGTTGAGGAGGATGATCTTATGGAACAAATTGTTGTTAGACTTGACGGTCTTGCTGAAAATGATGAACCGATAGTTTATGTGAGGCAGTTGCTGTTCTTTCCCAATGAGAGCAAGGTTTTGGTTAACTTTGAAAATGGTAGTGTCAAAATTATGAGTCGGGAGATGTTATTAAAATCAGATAATTTGCCTACGTTGAGGGAGATGGAGTGATTGAAGTCTATTAATGCTAGGAAATGTAGGGCTCATTTTGATTTAGAGTATGAGTTGAGTAAGAAGGTTGGTTGGATGTTAGGCTACTTGAACAGTGAGACTGATTATGATGACGCGTCTCATAATATGGTGTTTGATGATGACGATGAAGGTAGTATGTTAAGGTAATATGTTCGTAATAGTTAATTTTTGTTAGTAAACAGTTATGTTGTGCATATTATTGTAAGTTTTATAACATTACAACAGTTTGGTTTTTGACATTTGTAATACAGTTTGTGTTGTTAGAAAGAGCTATTAAGTTGGTTTGATCATTATTTGTAGGTCCCGTGTCCCGATCAAACAACACAACAAACTAAGTACTAGTCGTCTTGGATCAACCTCTCAACTAGTTGGCGGAAACAACTAGCTAGGACCAAGATCTCGAATCTTGTGGTGAGGGTGTGTAGGCCGAAAGTTAGAGAGGGGAGGAGAGAAAGTTTGAGAGTTATAACAATATTTAGCAAAAGCTTACTTAGTGTATGCCATACACACACATTATATAGTGTGTGTATTGTCATGCACTATTTCATTAATAATGCACAATGGGCTCCAATTACACAAGAGTTAACTAGACTAATAGGTATTTACAAGAGTTAACATTCCTTTTACCTACTCTTGTCTTTGTTTGGTTGTCTTGACATTTCTTCATATATTCTTCATGAGTGTTTCAACGTTCTTCTCTTTATCTTTGGTCTTACTTGCTTTATTTTCCGTATATTCGTTCTTGTAATGTCCTTTTTCTCCACATGTGAAACATGTAGCAGCTTTCCTTCTACAGTCATTCTCTAAATGCCATTTTTTTCTTACAGAAGGTACACATGACTATGTTTTTTAGTTTCTTACATTTTCCTAGAGCCTTTTTCCACAGTTTTTACATATGGGTCTTGTGAATTTAAGTGATCCTTTTCTTCCTTGCTTTTCTTCGTTTTATTAGTCTCTTTTTCCTCCGGTTATTACATATTTGGCTACCATCATAGCTTCAGAAGTTGTTTGTGGTACATGTAATTTTACTACCCTTCTTGTCTCTTTTGGTAGCCCAGATATGTATTTCATCATTTTGTCGTACTCCAATTTATCTAATTGTGGAGTTACTTGACAATATTCCAAGAATTTAACATTGTATTCTTTGAGATTGTTATCAACAACCTTCCGGTCCCATGGCATGATTTGATCTTATTTTATTTTGTTGATTGGGCAAAATTTCTATATAATCAGATCTTTAAATTCTTCCCAACTTAAATTGTACATTACTTTATTTCCTCTAACTTGAATTAACATACTCCACCATTCTAAAGCTTTATCTATGAACATCTGTGAAGAACACCAAATGGTTTGTTTGTCACACCCCAACCAAAGGCGGAACATGCCGGGGTGCAAAGTGATTGGACAAATACACAAGACACTATTTTAAGTGACAATATTTAGTCAACTCATTTATTTCATAAATCAGAAATCAAGACATATCGTTCACACGAACAAATTGAATACAAGTAACAATTATATTATTCATTCTACTAATATCCTAATAGTCTTGATAACGTTTTCATCAAGTCCTCGAGTCAACAAAAGTCAAACATGTAACATTTCATAAAATAAAGTTTGTCAACACAAAGGTTGGTGATCAATTCATAAGTTTGAGCATATAAGTATATAGTAATAAAAAGGCCACAAAACTTGTATACGAAACCATAAATAATAGCTATAAACTTGGATAAAATAGTTATCGCTAACAAGTTAGCGACACCCTACTATAAGGGGTTGCCAAATAGTTTAGGATTTAATTGACATTGCTAAACACATTAACACCACCTAGCTACAAGGGGTTTCTAAGTAGTCTAGGATTTAATAGTTATCGTTAATTGCATTACGTTAACGACACCTTGCCATGAGGGGTTGCCAAATGGTCTAGGATTTATAGTTCCACCATCCAAAAGCGATTATAAGCATATAAGCATGTAAGCATAGAACACCAAATCGAGCAATTATTTAAGTAAAGTATACAATCACGTTGGTGGGTTTAAGATTCAAGTAAATAAAGCATTTAGTTTAATAAGTATGAAATGTCACCCCAAAGCGAAAGAAGGAAAACGGGGTATGAAAGTACTCACGTTCAAGTAACAAACTTGATTCGGTAAAATGACGGGTAACCGGAAGGATGAGGTTTAACGATCAAGGTCTAGATGAAATGAAATCTTGTATTAGAAAGGTTGTCTAGGAAGTCTTTAAATAAAATAAATGCTAGGAAATGTAAACAATTTAAAGTTTAAGGTTTAAAAGGTAATTATTTAAGAAAAACATAATAATAGTCTTTTAAAATATAAGTTTGCTCGAAACCAGGTTAAAGTATCTAGCCCTTAATATTTACTCAACCTATGTCAAGTAATAAGGTGGGTAAAAATGCAAGAATGCAAGTCCCTTTAACATTAAAATACTAAACGGGTTTTAACGAGTGTTTCGGGTTGTTGGTTCGGGTCTTGATAATTGGTCAAACCCAAAGTCAACTTTCCAAAATAATGAATGTTATGAGATACCTCAATAAAATTTAATAATACTTAACCAAGTATGTAGCTCTATTGTTTTAGAGCTAACAACGCACGTTAAGCGAGTGTTCGGTTTTGTCGGTCCAAACTTTGTTATGAGATCAAGTGGGATCCAACATTTCCAAGTACTTAAGAAAATAATTAAAATTAGTTTGTAAACTATTTTTAAAGAAATATACAATTCTTGATAGCTAGAAACGCACTTGTGTGTCTTAAGCGAGTAAAAAAATCAGATTGGTTCGGTTTCCATCTCACAACAAGTTCATAGATGGTCTCCACATGCCCAAATATCATAGATCTTGTATAATAATGTACAAATGAAAATACTTAAGTTTTACAACCAAAAAGTTAACAACAAAGTCTTTAAACAAAAGTTCGGTTTACGGTCTTGAGCTATTTACGGTTAACCGAAGCATAGACTCTTAGAACCCATAACCATGAAACTTGTAAATAAACTAAAATGAGCAGAAATTAAGCATGAATAATATGTATAAATAAGTTATATAATTATTATATATATGTTGTACCTCAAGCTTAAGTAACAAAACAAAAGTTAAAGGATGGTTCTTGTTATTAAGAAACCTTGAAGAGATGGAGATATAATCTTTGTTTGGGAGAGAAAAGAAGTGAATGAGAAATATTAAAATGAGTGAAATACACTTGTATTTATAGGCCAAGAGTGTAGAGGAAGGATTGAAAGGGTGACAATGCTCCACCAATAGAATCTCATGCAAAAATGTCCATTGGTTGTTTTTGAAGTAAAGTAAAACCATTAATTAAAATAAAATAATTAACATGATTAAAGTCGGATGACAAGGCTTCACCAATAGACTCTCATGCAAAGATTTCAATTGGTTGTTTTTGAATTAAAGTAATACCATTAATTAAAATAAAATAATTAACATGATTAAAGTAGGGTGACAAGGCTCCACCAATATAATCTCATGCAAAAATGTCAATTGGTTGTTTTTGAATTAAAGTAAAACCATTAATTAAAATAAAATAATTAACATAATTAAAGTACTTAAAGGAAATTTGAAAATTATAGTTGGTAAAAATATTAATGAGATTAATTTTTGGCAACTTTGGTCATTGAAGTTCGTTTTAGGTCGTTTTGAGCATGGAATAAGCGTTTTAAACACCGTTAAGGGCCTTAAAAGAAAACGGCAAAGTTTGGAACATAATTATAACTTAAAATACACTATTTCATTAATATCAAAGGATCCGGAAAGCAAAATGGGTCGGGTTTACAATACGATTACGAATACAAATCGGACCCAAAATGACAAATGTCACAGTATCCCTAACTTTTTGGAAATTTCGTCACGAAATTAAAATAAACTTTAGGAAAAAGGTAATTACTAACGAATGTTTCTTTTAGTAAAGCAATGTAAGAAATATTTTAAGAAAAGAATAACGTCAAATCCTTGCATGACTCGAAAACGCCACAAATGAGAAACATAATAAAGGCACTTATATATAGGATGTACCACCGGCGTATCCACCATGCCCTTATCATAACTCGCATTTCTACCGTTTTTCCGCTATCATTCTCAAGTCTGAGTTATCGCATACAACCGCACTTACTATGGCTTCCATACGGGGATTACGATAATTATGTGTGCACCCATAATTATTTAGATCGTCGTATGGTCCACACGGTTCGTCCCATTGTGTGGTTTAAAATGCAGATTTATTTTGAAATCTTAAACTTTAGAAGCGTACTTAAAATCTGTTGGATTTTTTTTACCAATATTGACAAACCAATACTAGCGGTTGAAAATTTTTTTAGGTTGGCTTTTAAATAAGAAGGAAGAATGGGATAAATAATTGAACAAACTTAAATCTTAAGATATAAACCAAGGTGAAAATGACAATTCGGTTTAAATTGAGTAAAGACGAATAAATAAAATAAAATTTATGGTAAACAATATGAAATGAGATTTGAAGTCAAAAGTCATCAAGATAAACGTCAATGTTTATAAATCGAGGTACTAAATATAATCGATAAATGAAATCTAATAAGTGAGTACATGAGGTTGGGATAAACAACGATACCATTACCAATAACATCGTAAGATGAGTTTCACAAGTGAACAAACTTGAGGTTATAAGTATTTAGGGATATGATTGCGTGAAATGTGATAACATGAGAATTTGGTGAGTTCTATGGGGTGATGTATACGTGTATCAAACTAAAAAAAAATAATTAGAATTTTGGTTAACAAACCAATCGATGAAATGTGATAAAATGTGAATACGGCATATTGTGAAACCATTTATATAATCGTTATTATAATAACGGTTTCTAATAGCGCCAAAACTTGTAGACAGCCACATATAGGCCGTTAATAGATTAGATGAAATGATATAGAATAATGTATAGAATCGTGCTTACATAAATGCTCAAATATAAATAACATAGTCATGAAAATATCGTTGAAAAGATAAACGAGATTTTGGCGAAGTTAAGGTTTTGAAAGTATTACATAAATTGTTATTGAATAGTTTGCACTCGGTCACGAAAATCAAAACACAAAAATGAAATCTCCAGTGCATAATATTTTCATCGAAACATCTCATCAAATGAAAATAAAATCGCAATAATTGTGAGACTCGAATTTAATGTCGAAATATGTAAATCGCGTAACGTATAATAGACTAAAACTGAAAATGAGGTCTTAAGTGAGGCCGTTTTATTGTTTCCAAGAAAATGAATATAATTATATCAATATATCGCGGCATCACGTAGCTAGAGAATCGTTTTGATCATTATCAAGTGTAAATATTGTAAGTCCAATTTGTTAAAGGAGTTTGTATACATAAAGCGGTTGTGATAAAAAAAATTATTTCTAAAATAATGCTTGCGATAATAAGAAGTAATAGTTTGCGTAAATAGTTATTGAGCAAAAATTTGTGTAACGACATAAAGTATTTATAAACGCGTCCCAAAAGATTTGCAAAGCCATGGTCATTGACTTTATGCAAGATGGTGAAAGTTAAAATTTGTTACTAAATAAATCCCGCATTCAAAATTCAAAATGAAACCTCGAATTTATAAAGTCTTTATGAGATTTATCACCTTAGGTGACAATATTTATAAATCTTAAAATCACTCATATAATCGTTTAATAATCTTTGAAAGAAAATCCTCATAATCAAATTTTATTGTCATGACAATATTACATTCTTCATAGATGATTTATAAAATATGGGCAAAATACGTAAATCGTTAATCTTGAAAGAGTTTAAAAAATGAATATTTGGGTACATAAGGTCGTTATAAATACACTAGTTGTATATATATATATATATATATATATATATATATATATATATATGCATATATATTTTTTAGGGAAAAATGAAGCTTGCGTGTGTATAGAGTGGTTTTAGGCTTCGAATAGTGAATGGTTTGGAAATTTGGTGAAGAGTGAGTGTGTTTCGGGTGTCTTGCAAAATTGGGTTTTCTTGAGTTGGGTTGGTGGGGTTTGTTGAGTTTAGGCCGTCAGAGTGAGTGAGGGTTAGATGACTTGTGTGAGTAGTGGTTGGGCCATTTGGATGAGGTTTGCTTATTTGTGTTCGAGTCAAGTTAATGGGTTGGATAATTCGACCTTGACTAGTGTGGGTTGAGATTCGGTTTATACATGTATTTTTGTGACACCCGGTAATTTCCCAATCCCATAAACCAAGTAATCAACCTAATTATTAGGTAATTATGTTATATGCGCCCTGCGCGAGCGCGCCATGTTAGAATCAGCGCGTGCATGTTATATGCGCCCTGCGCGAGCGCGCCATGTTAAAATCAGCGCGTGCATGTTATACGCGCCATGCGCGAATGTTTTGGCTTTATGTGTTCATATAACTTAACTTTATGTCGTGTCTAATGGATTGACCGCCCTGCTTGATGCTAAGGCGGGTGCATCCCAAATCATTTATGCGCGTGCGGAAAGGGGGCTAACCTCCCCGCATGGCGGGAACATTGAGAGCTAGTTTGTCTGAAGCTCCAGGATGGAATTGACTTCAACATAACTGATCACTATGTTGAAATACCAAGACCTCATGGAAAATCTACAAATGAAACTCAATGTCCCTGACTGCGAGAAGGTTACGCACCTACCCGCAGCAAAGAAACAGCCTACACGCAGAAGGCTATACGCGCAAGGCTACACGCACAAAACACTAAGTCTATTTCTCAAATGTAAGGGGATTTCCCCCGCCCAGAAGGGACCAGTAGCGTGTTTCAGATATTTTTTTTACCTTTTGACTACACACTGACAACAGTACCAGGAAAAGTATACTGTAACACGAAATGTCAGCTGTCAGCCGTACCTACTCCCACCAACCACAGTCCTGCATGTCCTGTCAAAAATCAATCAGAATCTTTCTAACCACTCCCTAGGACTATCACCCCCATCCCTGAATAAATAATAATAAATCCCATACTTTGTCATCATTACACCTAGATATGATAAGATTTTAATCCCCTAAATCAAGGAATTGTGTTCCCTTGAATTTGCCTATAAATATGTATCAATCCTTGAATAAAACATCACACAAACACACCCCAAACTCTCTTAAATCTGTAATTCTCTCCCAAGCATCCGTTTCCATTTCCGTTTCCATCACTAGGTAAGCCGAAACCTTAGTCTTGAGATTACTTTTCTAACCAGCCCTTATATTCTTCGATTTCTTGATCTTAATATACATATTTCTTGTTATTTAATCATATTCTAGACTCCCAATTTCAAGGCTAACACCAAGGAACCCGAATCTCGTTTAATCTAAACCATACTTAACAAGAATCACAGGTGAGTCTCACAGCCCTTATTTTCACTGTTTTTGAAACTGTTTTCGGGGCGAGGGACACGTGTTTAAATTATGTTTTATCATGGTATATTTACAAGCAATGCAAACGGTTATCTATGTTTATCTTGGTTTTCGATGTGAGTGCGCAAGAAACGAGTAAGTGATCACTTTACCATTGGAACTCTAAGGGTAGGGACTACTGTGTTTGATCAACCCACTCGTAGGGGTCGCACCCCTTGCATAGACGAGTGCCTAGTATGTCACGGGGTAGTACTATGGGATTGAGCCCGCTCGTAGAGGTCGCACCTCTTACAAAGACGAGCGCCTTGTTTTCCGGCACAACGTCCGCGCGTAACCCGCGGGACGGTATATCTAAATTGTTGTAGTGGCAGCGCCACGGTTTTCAGGAATGTCTGCGCGTGACCCGCGGGACGGTTCTATCAAGCATATGTTAAACAATGTCATCAGAAATATGTTTCAATATGGCTTTATCAAAGATTATGTTGCAATACAATTTATCAAGTCACCAAAACTTGTGAACTCACTCAGTTTATACTGATTCAAATGTTTTTACGTGTCTTTCAGGAGATAACTAGGTAGCGCAAGGAGTCACACATAGAGCACTTCACGCAGAACATCTATAAAATTAGCTTTTTGGAAGATTTTAGTTCTATCCCTTCCACACGCGCGGTTGTCCCCGCCATGCGAGGGGATATGGCGCGGAAATCTTCAATGATTTTCATACTTGGATGTTTTTATGCAATTCTAAACAATGTAATGTATTTTGTACTAGACATTTCATGCGCAATGGAAATTTTATTTTTTTTTCTTGAATGTTTGCAATGACCCGTGCTTGACTATCAATCCCCACTCGCGCGCGCCCGGCTGTTTCCGCCGTTTAGGGCCGGGTGTGACAGATTGGTATCAGAGCACTGGTTATAGCGAACTAGGAAAGAAGTTTTAACCTAGACTATAACCGTAGGGGAATCGCATGAAATATTTTTTTCAAAGAAAATAATTTCAAAAGAAACCACACGCACACTTAGGAACACGGGTCACACAATGTCTAGTGAACATTAAGGATGAGAACAATATGTGCTCTGAGTACATGCGCTAAGTTTGATATATTTTTATTCTTTTTTTAAGAAAAGCGAGAATGCCTCCAACCAGAGCTAAGGGAATTACCATGACACCCGAGGAACTCGCAGAAATAATCGCGCAGGCGATCGCGACACATGAGGCCAGCAAGGCCGAATCAAGTCAGGGTCGTCAGGAGACCGAAACCCCAGAACCCTAATCAGGAGCTTTGGACAAAGGATGCTCCTATAAGACGTTCATGGCCTGTAAGCCTTGGCCATTCAAGGGCACCGAAGGGGCCATTGGGCTCTACAACTGGATCGACAAGATGGAGACAGTTCTCTCCATTAGCAGATGTAATGAAAATCAAAAGGTCCTCTACGCGACCTGCATGTTTCAAGAAGCAGCCTCGTCTTGGTGGAAGCTTCAAATGAAAACATTAGGGCGAGATGTTGCTCTCCACAAGACCTGGGAGGAGCTGAAGGAGATGATGATGAAAAAGTTCTGCTCTCGCGCCGAAATTCAGAATCTGCAGCAGGAATTTTGGAACCACACCATGGTAGGAACTGATATCGACGCCTACAACAACCGATTCAATGAACTTTGCCAGATGGTGCCGGATATGGCAAACACGGAGGAAAAGAAGATAGAAAGGTATATCTTTGGGTTACCTCATGTTATCAGAATTCCGCTCAATGCCGCAGCGCCTCCAACCTTTGATGAGGCAGTAGCGCGGGCCATCACTCTTACCAGAGATACGGTCCGTGCAGGCACGTTGACCTCGCGCGGGAACGAGCAGCGAATCTCTGACCCCAAGAGGAAATGGAACTCTCACCACCGAGGGTCCGACTCCAAGCAGCCACCATTCAAGAAACAGGAGAGCGCAAGGGCTTACGCGATACAAGCCTTGGAGCCACCACGAAAAGTGTACAACGGGCCTCACCCATGGTGCAGCAGATGCAAGTACCACCACGAGGGTGAATGCGCAAGCCTTGTATGCGCCAAATGTAACAAGCCAGGGCACAAGACGATGAATTGCCGTACCCAAGAAACTGGGGGAAGCGACAACTGCTATGCATGCGGGAAGCCAGGTCATTTCAGTCGGGATTGCCCGCAGAAGAGAAACCAAGCTCGCGGGAGAGCCTTTTTA